>NW_027421990.1:300000-406213 GCF_037893015.1 Macrotis lagotis
CCTTGCCTTGCCGTGCATTGCCTAGCCCTGCGTTGTCGTGCCTTAGCCTTGTTACCCCTTGCCGTGCCGTTCCTTCCGTTACCCTTGCCTTCCCTTGCTTTCCCTTGCCTTCCTTGTGTTCCGTTACTCTTTGCTTGCTTTCCGTGCATTGCCTAGCCTTGCGTTGTCATGCCTTAGGCTTGCCTCGCCTGACCGTGCTTTCCCATGCGTTACCCTTTCCTTGCCTTGCCGTGCATTGCCTAGCGTGCGTTGTCGTGCCTTAGCCTTGTTTCCCCTTGCCGTGCCGTTCCTTCCGTTACACTTGCCTTTCTTTGCTTTCCCTTGCCTTCCTTACCTTCCGTTACTCTTTGCTTGCCTTCCGTGCATTGCCTAGCCTTGCGTTGTCGTGCCTTAGCCTTATCTCGCCTGACCGTGCCTTCCTTTGCTTTAAGCTTTCCTTGCATTGTCGTGCATTGCCTAGCCTTGCGTTGTCGTGCATTAACCTTGCCTAGCCTCACCGTGCCTTGCCTTGCGTTACCCTTTCCTTGCCTTGCCGTGCATTGCCTAGCCGTGCGTTGTCGTGCCTTAGCCTTGATTCCCCTTGCCGTGGCGTGCCTTTTGTTACACTTGCCTTGCCTGGCTTTGCCTTGCCTTTCTTTCCTTCCGTTACTCTTTACTTGCCTTGCCGTGCATTGCCTAGCCTTGCATTGTCGTGCCTTATCCTTGCCTCACCTGACCGTGCCTTCCCCTGCGTTACCCTTTCCTTGCCTTGCCGTGCATTGCCTAGCCCTGCGTTGTCGTGCCTTAGCCTTCTTACCCCTTGCCGTGCCGTTCCTTCCCTTACCCTTGCCTTCCCTTGCTTTCCCTTGCCTTCCTTGCGTTCCGTTACTCTTTGCTTGCTTTCCGTGCATTGCCTAGCCTTGCGTTGTCATGCCTTAGCCTTGCCTCGCCTGACCGTGCTTTCCCATGCGTTACCCTTTCCTTGCCTTGCCGTGCATTGCCTAGCGTGCGTTGTCGTGCCTTAGCCTTGTTTCCCCTTGCCGTGCCGTTCCTTCCGTTACACTTGCCTTTCCTTGCTTTCCCTTGCCTTCCTTACCTTCCGTTACTCTTTGCTTGCCTTCCGTGCATTGCCTAGCCTTGCGTTGTCGTGCCTTAGCCTTGCCTCGCCTGACCGTGCTTTCAAATGCGTTACCCTTTCCTTGCCTTGCCGTTCATTGCCTAGCGTTCGGTGTCGTGCCTTAGACTTGTTTCCCATTGCCGTGCCGTTCCTTCCGTTACCCTGGCCTTTCCTTCCTTTTCCTTGCCTTGCTTACCTTCCGTTACTCTTTGCTTGCCTTACCTGAATTGCCTAGCCTTGCGTTGTCGTGCCTTAGCCTTATCTCGCCTGACCGTGCCTTCCTTTGCTTTAAGCTTTCCTTGCATTGTCTTGCATTGCCTAGCCTTGCGTTGTCGTGCATTAACCTTGCCTAGCCTCACCGTGCCTTGACTTGCGTTACCCTTTCCTTGCCTTGCCGTGCATTTCCTAGCCGTGTGTTGTCGTGCCTTAGCCTTGTTACCCCTTGCCGTGCCGTTCCTTCCGTTACCCTTGCCTTCCCTTGCTTTCCCTTGCCTTCCTTGCGTTCCGTTACTCTTTGCTTGCTTTCCGTGCATTGCCTAGCCTTGCGTTGTCGTGCCTTAGCCTTATCTCGCCTGACCGTGCCTTCCTTTGCTTTAAGCTTTACTTGCATTGTCGTGCATTGCCTAGCCTTTCGTTGTCGTGCATTAGCCTTGCCTAGCCTCACCGTGCCTTGCCTTGCGTTACCCTTTCCTTGCCTTGCCGTGCATTGCCTAGCCGTGCGTTGTCGTGCCTTAGCCTTGTTTCCCCTTGCCGTGGCGTGCCTTTTGTTACACTTGCCTTTCCTGGCTTTGACTTGCCTTCCTTTCCTTCCGTTACTCTTTCCTTGCCTTGCCGTGCATTGCCTAGCCTTGCATTGTCGTGCCTTATCCTTGCCTCACCTGACCGTGCCTTCCCCTGCGTTACCCTTTCCTTGCCTTGCCGTGCATTGCCTAGCCCTGCGTTGCCGTGCCTTAGACTTGTTACCCCTTACAGTGCCGTTCCTTCCGTTACCCTTGCCTTCCCTTGCTTTCCCTTGCCTTCCTTGCGTTCCGTTACTCTTTGCTTGCTTTCCGTGCATTGCCTAGCCTTGCGTTGTCATGCCTTAGCCTTGCATCGCCTGACCGTGCTTTCCCATGCGTTACCCTTTCCTTGCCCTTCCGTGCATTGCCTAGCCGTGCGTTGTCGTGCCTTAGCCTTGTTTCCGCTTGCCGTGCCGTTCCTTCCGTTACACTTGCCTTTCCTTCCTTTCCCTTGCCTTCCTTACCTTCCGTTACTCTTTGCTTGCCTTCCGTGCATTGCCTAGCCTTGCGTTGTCGTCCCTTAGCGTTGCCTCGCCTGACCGTGCTTTCAAATGCGTTACCCTTTCCTTGCCTTGCCGTTCATTGCCTAGCGTTCGGTGTCGTGCCTTAGACTTGTTTCCCCTTGCCGTGCCGTTCCTTCCGTTACCCTGGCCTTTCCTTCCTTTTCCTTGCCTTGCTTACCTTCCGTTACTCTTTGCTTGCCTTCCGTGCATTGCCTAGCCTTGCGTTGTCGTGCCTTAGCCTTGTCTCGCCTGACCGTGCCTTCCTTTTCTTTAAGCTTTCCTTGCATTGTCGTGCATTGCCTAGCCTTGCGTTGTCGTGCATTAACCTTGCCTAGCCTCACCGTGCCTTGCCTTGCGTTACCCTTTCCTTGCCTTGCCGTGCATTTCCTAGCCGTCTGTTGTCGTGCCTTAGCCTTGTTACCCCTTGCCGTGCCGTTCCTTCCGTTACCCTTGCCTTCCCTTGCTTTCCCTTTCCTTCCTTGCATTCCGTTACTCCTTGCTTGCTTTCCGTGCATTGCCTAGCCTTGCGTTGGCTTTCCTTAGCCTTGCCTCGCCTGACCGTGCTTTCCCATGCGTTACCCTTGCCTTGCCTTGCCGTGCATTGCCTAGCGTGCGTTGTCGTGCCTTAGCCTTGTTTCCCCTTGCCGTGCCGTTCCTTCCGTTACACTTGCCTTTCTTTGCTTTCCCTTGCCTTCCTTACCTTCCGTTACTCTTTGCTTGCCTTCTGTGCATTGCCAAGCCTTGCGTTGTCGTGCCTTAGCCTTGCCTCCCCTGACCGTGCTTTCCCATGCGTTACCCTTTCCTTGCCTTCCCGTGCATTGCCTAGCCTGCGTTGTCGTGCCTTAGCCTTGTTTCCCCTTGCCGTGCCGTTCCTTCCGTTACCCTTGCCTTTCCTTGCTTTCCCTTGCCTTCCTTACCTTCCGTTACTCTTTGCTTGCCTTCCCTTCATTGCCTAGCCTTGCGTTGTCGTTCCTTAGCCTTATCTCGCCTGACCGTGCCTTCATTTGCTTTAAGCTTTACTTGCATTGTCGTGCATTGCCTAGCCTTGCGTTGTCGTGCATTAGCCTTGCCTAGCCTCACCGTGCTTTCCCCTGCGTTACCCTTTCCTTGCCTTGCCGTGCATTTCCTAGCCGTGTGTTGTCGTGCCTTAGCCTTGTTTCCCCTTGCCGTTGCGTGCCTTTTGTTACACTTGCCTTGCCTGGCTTTGCCTTGCCTTCCTTTCCTTCCGTTACTCTTTCCTTGCCTTGCCGTGCATTGCCTAGCCCTGCGTTGTCGTGCCTTAGCCTTGTTACCCCTTGCCGTGCCGTTCCTTCCGTTACCCTTGCCTTCCCTTGCTTTCCCTTGCCTTCCTTGTGTTCCGTTACTCTTTGCTTGCTTTCCGTGCATTGCCTAGCCTTGCGTTGTCATGCCTTAGGCTTGCCTCGCCTGACCGTGCTTTCCCATGCGTTACCCTTTCCTTGCCTTGCCGTGCATTGCCTAGCGTGCGTTGTCGTGCCTTAGCCTTGTTTCCCCTTGCCGTACCGTTCCTTCCGTTACACTTGCCTTTCTTTGCTTTCCCTTGCCTTCCTTACCTTCCGTTACTCTTTGCTTGCCTTCCGTGCATTGCCTAGCCTTGCGTTGTCGTGCCTTAGCCTTATCTCGCCTGACCGTGCCTTCCTTTGCTTTAAGCTTTCCTTGCATTGTCGTGCATTGCCTAGCCTTGCGTTGTCGTGCATTAACCTTGCCTAGCCTCACCGTGCCTTGCCTTGCGTTACCCTTTCCTTGCCTTGCCGTGCATTGCGTAGCCGTGCGTTGTCGTGCCTTAGCCTTGTTTCCCCTTGCCGTGGCGTGCCTTTTGTTACACTTGCCTTGCCTGGCTTTGCCTTGCCTTTCTTTCCTTCCGTTACTCTTTCCTTGCCTTGCCGTGCATTGCCTAGCCTTGCATTGTCGTGCCTTATCCTTGCCTCACCTGACCGTGCCTTCCCCTGCGTTACCCTTTCCTTGCCTTGCCGTGCATTGCCTAGCCCTGCGTTGTCGTGCCTTAGCCTTCTTACCCCTTGCCGTGCCGTTCCTTCCCTTACCCTTGCCTTCCCTTGCTTTCCCTTGCCTTCCTTGCGTTCCGTTACTCTTTGCTTGCTTTCCGTGCATTGCCTAGCCTTGCGTTGTCAGGCCTTAGCCTTGCCTCGCCTGACCGTGCTTTCCCATGCGTTACCCTTTCCTTGCCTTGCCGTGCATTGCCTAGCGTGCGTTGTCGTGCCTTAGCCTTGTTTCCCCTTGCCGTGCCGTTCCTTCCGTTACCATTGCCTTTCCTTGCTTTCCCTTGCCTTCCTTACCTTCCGTTACTCTTTGCTTGCCTTCCGTGCATTGCCTAGCCCTTGGGTTGTCGTGCCTTAGCCTTGTCTCGCCTGACCGTGCCTTCCTTTGCTTTAAGCTTTCCTTGCATTGTCGTGCATTGCCTAGCCTTGCGTTGTCGTGCATTAACCTTGCCTAGCCTCACCGTGCCTTGCCTTGCGTTACCCTTTCCTTGCCTTGCCGTGCATTTCCTAGCCGTGTGTTGTCGTGCCTTAGCCTTGTTACCCCTTGCCGTGCCGTTCCTTCCGTTACCCTTGCCTTCCCTTGCTTTCCCTTTCCTTCCTTGCATTCCGTTACTCCTTGCTTGCTTTCCGTGCATTGCCTAGCCTTGCGTTGGCTTTCCTTAGCCTTACCTCGCAGGACCGTGCTTTCCCATGCGTTACCCTTTCCTTCCCTTGCCGTGCATTGCCTAGCGTGCGTTGTCGTGCCTTAGCCTTGTTCCCCCTTGCCGTGCCGTTCCTTCCGTTACCCTTGCCTTCCCTTGCTTTCCCTTGCCTTCCTTGCCTTCCGTTACTCTTTGCTTGCCTTTCCGTGCATTGCCTAGCCTTGCGTTGGCTTTCCTTAGCCTTGCCTCGCCTGACCGTGCTTTCCCTTGCGTTACCCTTTCCTTGCCTTTCCGTGCATTGCCTAGCCGTGCGTTGTCGTGCCTTAGCCTTGTTTCCCCTTGCCGTGCCGTTCCTTCCGTTACACTTGCCTTTCCTTCCTTTCCCTTGCCTTCCTTACCTTCCGTTACTCTTTGCTTGCCTTCCGTTTATTGCCTAGACTTGCGTTGTCGTGCCTTAGCGTTGCCTCGCCTGACCGTGCTTTCAAATGCGTTACCCTTTCCTTGCCTTGACGTTCATTGCCTAGCGTTCGGTGTCGTGCCTTAGACTTGTTTCCCCTTGCCGTGCCGTTCCTTCCGTTTCCCTGGCCTTTCCTTCCTTTTCCTTGCCTTGCTTGCCTTCCGTTACTCTTTGCTTGCCTTCCCTGAATTGCCTAGCCTTGCGTTCTCGTGCCTTAGCCTTATCTCGCCTGACCGTGCCTTCCTTTGCTTTAAGCTTTCCTTGCATTTTCGTGCATTGCCTAGCCTTGCGTTGTCGTGCATTAGCCTTGCCTAGCCTCACCGTGCCTTGCCTTGCGTTACCCTTTCCTTGCCTTGCCGTGCATTGCCTAGCCGTGCGTTGTCGTGCCTTAGCCTTGTTTCCCCTTGCCGTGCCGTTCCTTCCGTTACCCTTGCCTTCCCTTGCTTTCCCTTTCCTTCCTTGCATTCCGTTACTCCTTGCTTGCTTTCCGTGCATTGCCTAGCCTTGCGTTGTCGTGCCTTAGCCTTATCTCGCCTGACCGTGCCTTCCTTTGCTTTAAGCTTTCCTTGCATTTTCGTGCATTGCCTAGCCTTGCGTTGTCGTGCATTAGCCTTGCCTAGCCTCACCGTGCCTTTCCTTGCGTTACTCTTTCCTTGCCTTCCCGTGCATTGCCTAGCCTTGCGTTGTCATGCCTTTCCCTTGCATCGCCAGACCGTGCTTTCCCATACGTTACCCTTTCCTTGCCTTGCCGTGCATTGCCTGGCCGTGCGTTGTCGTGCCTTAGCCTTGTTTCCGCTTGCCGTGCCGTTCCTTCCGTTACACTTGCCTTTCCTTCCTTTCCCTTGCCTTCCTTACCTTCCGTTACTCTTTGCTTGCTTCCGTGCATTGCCTAGCCTTGCGTTGTTGTGCCTTAGCCTTGCCTCGCCTGAACGTGCTTTCCCATGCGTTGCCCTTTCCTTGCCTTGCCGTGCATTGCCTAGCCTGCGTTGCCGTGCCTTAGCCTTGTTTCCCCTTGCCGTGCCGTTCCTTCCGTTACACTTGCCTTTCTTTGCTTTCCCTTGCCTTCCTTACCTTCCGTTACTCTTTGCTTGCCTTCCGTGCATTGCCTAGCCTTGCGTTGTCGTGCCTTAGCCTTATCTCGCCTGACCGTGCCTTCCTTTGCTTTAAGCTTTACTTGCATTGTCGTGCATTGCCTAGCCTTGCGTTGTCGTGCATTAGCCTTGCCTAGCCTCACCGTGCCTTGCCTTGCGTTACCCTTTCCTTGCCTTGCCGGGCATTTCCTAGCCGTGTGTTGTCGTGCCTTAGCCTTGTTTCCCCTTGCCGTTGCGTGCCTTTTGTTACACTTGCCTTGCCTTGCTTTGCCTTGCCTTCCTTACCTTCCGTTACTCTTTCCTTGCCTTGCCGTGCATTGCCTAGCCCTTCGTTGTCGTGCCTTAGCCTTCTTACCCCTTGCCGTGCCGTTCCTTCCGTTACCCTTGCCTTCCCTTGCTTTCCCTTGCCTTCCTTGCGTTCCGTTACTCTTTGCTTGCTTTCCGTGCATTGCCTAGCCTTGCGGTGTCATGCCTTAGGCTTGCCTCGCCTGACCGTGCTTTCCCATGCGTTACCCTTTCCTTGCCTTGCCGTTCATTGCCTAGCGTTCGGTGTCGTTCCTTACACTTCTTCCCCCTTGCCGTGCCGTTCCTTCCGTTACCCTTGCCTTTCCTTGCTTTTCCTTGCCTTCCTTACCTTCCGTTACTCTTTGCTTGCCTTCCCTGAATTGCCTAGCCTTGCGTTGTCGTGCCTTTGCCTTATCTCGCCTGACCTTGCCTTCCTTTGCTTTAAGCTTTCCTTGCATTGTCGTGCATTGCCTAGCCTTGCGTTTTCGTGCATTAGCCTTGTCTAGCCTCACCGTGCATTGCCTTGCGTTACCCTTTGCTTGCCTTGCCGTGCATTGCCTAGCCTTGCGTTGACGTGCCTTAGCCTTGCCTCGCCTGAACGTGCTTTCCCATGCGTTACCCTTTCCTTGCCTTGCCGTGCATTGCCCAGCCTGCGTTGCCGTGCCTTAGCCTTGTTTCCCCTTGCCGTGCAATTCCTTCCGTTACCCTTGCCTTTCCTTGCTTTTCCTTGCCTTCCTTACCTTCCGTTACTCTTTGCTTCCCTTCCCTGCATTGCCTAGCCTTGCGTTGTCGTGCCTTAGCCTTATCTCGCCTGACCGTGCCTTCCTTTGCTTTAAGCTTTCCTTGCATTGTCGTGCATTGCCTAGCCTTGCGTTGTCGTGCATTAGCCTTGCCTAGCCTCACCATGCCTTGCCTTGCGTTACCCTTTCCTTGCCTTGCCGTGCATTGCCTAGCCGTGCGTTGTCGTGCCTTAGCCTTGTTTCCCCTTGCCGTGGCGTGCTTTTTGTTACACTTGCCTTTCCTGGCTTTGACTTGCCTTCCTTTCCTTCCGTTACTCTTTCCTTGCCTTGCCGTGCATTGCCTAGCCTTGCATTGTCGTGCCTTATCCTTGCCTCACCTGACCGTGCCTTCCCCTGCGTTACCCTTTCCTTGCCTTGCCGTGCACTGCCTAGCCCTGCGTTGCCGTGCCTTAGACTTGTTACCCCTTACAGTGCCGTTCCTTCCGTTACCCTTGCCTTCCCTTGCTTTCCCTTGCCTTCCTTGCGTTCCGTTACTCTTTGCTTGCTTTCCGTGCATTGCCTAGCCTTGCGTTGTCATGCCTTAGCCTTGCATCGCCTGACCGTGCCTTGCCTTGCGTTACCCTTTCCTTGCCTTGCCGTGCATTGCCTAGCGTGCGTTGTCGTGCCTTAGCCGTGTTTCCCCTTGCCGTGCCGTTCCTTCCGTTACACTTGCCTTTCCTTCCTTTCCCTTGCCTTCCTTACCTTCCGTTACTCTTTGCTTGCCTTCCGTGCATTGCCTAGCCTTGCGTTGTCGTGCCTTAGCGTTGCCTCGCGTGACCGTGCTTTCAAATGCGTTACCCTTTCCTTGCCTTGCCGTTCATTGCCTAGCGTTCGGTGTCGTGCCTTAGACTTGTTTCCCCTTGCCGTGCCGTTCCTTCCCTTACCCTGGCCTTTCCTTCCTTTTCCTTGCCTTGCTTACCTTCCGTTACTCTTTGCTTGACTTCCCTGAATTGCCTAGCCTTGCGTTGTCGTGCCTTAGCCTTATCTCGCCTGACCGTGCCTTCCTTTGCTTTAAGCTTTCCTTGCATTGTCGTGCATTGCCTAGCCTTGCGTTGTCGTGCATTAACCTTGCCTAGCCTCACCGTGCCTTGCCTTGCGTTACCCTTTCCTTGCCTTGCCGTGCATTGCCTAGCGTGCGTTGTCGTGCCTTAGCCTTGTTACCCCTTGCCGTGCCGTTCCTTCCGTTACCCTTGCCTTCCCTTGCTTTCCCTTTCCTTCCTTGCATTCCGTTACTCCTTGCTTGCTTTCCGTGCATTGCCTAGCCTTGCGTTGGCTTTCCTTAGCCTTGCCTCGCCTGACCGTGCTTTCCCATGCGTTACCCTTGCCTTGCCTTGCCGTGCATTACCTAGCGTGCGTTGTCGTGCCTTAGCCTTGTTTCCCCTTGCCGTGCCGTTCCTTCCGTTACCCTTGCCTTCCCTTGCTTTCCCTTGCCTTCCTTGCGTTCCGTTACTCTTTGCTTGCTTTCCGTGCATTGCCTAGCCTTGCGTTGTCATGCCTTAGGCTTGCCTCGCCTGACCGTGCTTTCCCATGCGTTACCCTTTCCTTACCTTGCCGTGCATTGCCTAGCGTGCGTTGTCGTGCCTTAGCCTTGTTTCCCCTTGCCGTGCCGTTCCTTCTGTTACACTTGCCTTTCTTTGCTTTCCCTTGCCTTCCTTACCTTCCGTTACTCTTTGCTTGCCTTCCGTGCATTGCCTAGCCTTGCGTTGTCGTGCCTTAGCCTTATCTCGCCTGACCGTGCCTTCCTTTGCTTTAAGCTTTCCTTGCATTGTCGTGCATTGCCTAGCCTTGCGTTGTCGTGCATTAGCCTTGCCTAGCCTCACCGTGCCTTGCCTTGCGTTACCCTTTCCTTGCCTTGCCGTGCATTGCCTAGCCGTGCGTTGTCGTGCCTTAGCCTTGATTCCCCTTGCCGTGGCGTGCCTTTTGTTACACTTGCCTTGCCTGGCTTTGCCTTGCCTTTCTTTCCTTCCGTTACTCTTTACTTGCCTTGCCGTGCATTGCCTAGCCTTGCATTGTCGTGCCTTATCCTTGCCTCACCTGACCGTGCCTTCCCCTGCGTTACCCTTTCCTTGCCTTGCCGTGCATTGCCTAGACCTGCGTTGTCGTGCCTTAGCCTTCTTACCCCTTGCCGTTCCGTTCCTTCCGTTACCCTTGCCTTCCCTTGCTTTCCCTTGCCTTCCTTGCGTTCCGTTACTCTTTGCTTGCTTTCCGTGCATTGCCTAGCCTTGCGTTGTCATGCCTTAGCCTTGCCTCGCCTGACAGTGCTTTCCCATGCGTTACCCTTTCCTTGACTTGCCGTGCATTGCCTAGCGTGCGTTGTCGTGCCTTAGCCTTGTTGCCCCGGGCCGTGCCGTTCCTTCCGTTACACTTGCATTTCCTTGCTTTTCCTTGCCTTCCTTACCTTCCGTTACTCTTTGCTTGCCTTCCGTGCATTGCCTAGCCTTCCGTTGTCGTGCCTCAGCCTTGCCTCGCCTGAACGTGCTTTCCCATGCGTTACCCTTTCCTTGCCTTGCCGTGCATTGCCTAGCCTGCGTTGCCGTGCCTTAGCCTTGTTTCCCCTTGCCGTGCCGTTCCTTCCGTTACCCTGGCCTTTCCTTCCTTTTCCTTGCCTTGCTTAACTTCCGTTACTCTTTACTTGCCTTCCCTGAATTTCCTAGCCTTGCGTTGTCGTGCCTTAGCCTTATCTCGCCTGACCTTGCCTTCCTTTGCTTTAAGCTTTCCTTGCATTGTCGTGCATCGCCTAGCCATGCGTTTTCGTGCATTAGCCTTGCCTAGCCTCACCGTGCCTTTCCTTGCGGTACCGTTTGCTTGCCTTGCCGTGCATTGCCTAGCCGTGCCTTGTCGTGCCTTAGCCTTGTTTCCCCTTGCCGTGCCGTTCCTTCCGTTACACTTGCCTTTCTTTGCTTTCCCTTTCCTTCCTTACCTTCCGTTTCTCTTTGCTTGCCTTCCGTGCATTGCCTAGCCTTGGGTTGTCGTGCCTTAGCCTTGCCTCGCCTGACCGTGCTTTCCCATGCGTTACCCTTTCCTTGCCTTGCCGTGCATTCCCTAGCGTGCGTTGTCGTGCCTTAGCCTTGTTTCCCCTTGCCGTGCCGTTCCTTCCGTTACCATTGCCTTTCCTTGCTTTCCCTTGCCTTCCTTACCTTCCGTTACTCTTTGCTTGCCTTCCGTGCATTGCCTAGCCTTGCGTTGTCGTGCCTTAGCCTTATCTCGCCTGACCGTGCCTTCCTTTGCTTTAAGCTTTCCTTGCATTGTCGTGCATTGCCTAGCCTTGCATTGTCGTGCATTAACCTTGCCTAGCCTCACCGTGCCTTGCCTTGCGTTACCCTTTCCTTGCCTTGCCGTGCATTTCCTAGCCGTGTGTTGTCGTGCCTTAGCCTTGTTACCCCTTGCCGTGCCGTTCCTTCCGTTACCCTTGACTTCCCTTGCTTTCCCTTTCCTTCTTGCATTCCGTTACTCCTTGCTTGCTTTCCGTGCATTGCCTAGCCTTGCGTTGGCTTTCCTTAGCCTTGCCTCGCCTGACCGTGCTTTCCCATGCGTTACCCTTTCCTTGCCTTGTCGTGCATTGCCTAGCGTGCGTTGTCGTGCCTTAGCCTTGTTTCCCCTTGCCGTGCCGATCCTTCCGTTACCCTTGCCTTCCCTTGCTTTCCCTTTCCTTCCTTGCATTCCGTTACTCCTTGCTTGCTTTCCGTGCATTGCCTAGCCTTGCGTTGGCTTTCCTTAGCCTTGCCTCGCCTGACCGTGCTTTCCCATGCGTTACCCTTTCCTTGCCTTGCCGTGCATTGCCTAGCGTGCGTTGTCGTGCCTTAGCCTTGTTTCCCCTTGCCGTGCCGTTCCTTCCGTTACCCTTGCCTTCCCTTGCTTTCCCTTTCCTTCCTTGCATTCCGTTACTCCCTGCTTGCTTTCCGTGCATTGCCTAGCCTTGCGTTGGCTTTCCTTAGCCTTGCCTCGCCTGACCGTGCTTTCCCATGCGTTACCCTTTCCTTGCCTTGCCGTGCATTGCCTAGCGTGCGTTGTCGTGCCTTAGCCTTGTTTCCCCTTGCCGTCCCGTTCCTTCCGATACCCTTGCCTTCCCTTGCTTTCCCTTTCCTTCCTTGCATTCCGTTACTCCTTGCTTGCTTTCCGTGCATTGCCTATTCTTGCATTGGCTTTCCTTAGCCTTGCCTCGCCTGACCGTGCTTTCCCATGCGTTACCCTTTCCTTGCCTTGCCGTGCATTGCCTAGCGTGCGTTGTCGTGCCTTAGCCTTGTTTCCCCTTGCCGTGCCGTTCCTTCCGTTACACTTGCCTTTCTTTGCTTTCCCTTGCCTTCCTTACCTTCCGTTACTCTTTGCTTGCCTTCCGTGCATTGCCTAGCCTTGCGTTGTCGTGCCTTAGCCTTATCTCGCCTGACCGTCCCTTCCTTTGCTTTAAGCTTTACTTGCATTGTCGTGCATGGCCTAGCCTTGCGTTGTCGTGCATTAGCCTTGCCTAGCCTCACCGTGCCTTGCCTTGCGTTACCCTTTCCTTGCCATGCCGTGCATTTCCTAGCCGTGTGTTGTCGTGCCTTAGCCTTGTTTCCCCTTGCCGTTGCGTGCCTTTTGTTACACTTGCCTTGCCTGGCTTTGCCTTGCCTTCCTTTCCTTCCGTTACTCTTTCCTTGCCTTGCCGTGCATTTTCCTAGCCCTGCGTTGTCGTGCCTTAGCCTTGTTACCCCTTGCCGTGCCGTTCCTTCGGTTACCCTTGCCTTGCCTTGCTTTCCCTTGCCTTCCTTGCCTTCCGTTACTCTTTGCTTGCCTTCCGTGCATTGCCTAGCCTTCCGTTGTCGTACCTTAGCCTTATCTCGCCTGACCGTGCATTCCTTTGCTTTAAGCTTTACTTGCATTGTCGTGCATTGCCTAGCCTTGCGTTGTCGTGCATTAGCCTTGCCTAGCCTCACCGTGCCTTGCCTTGCGTTACCCTTTCCTTGCCTTGCCGTGCATTTCCTAGCCGTGTGTTGTCGTGCCTTAGCCTTGTTACCCCTTGCCGTGCCGTTCCTTCCGTTACCCTTGCCTTCCCTTGCTTTCCCTTTCCTTCCTTGCATTCCGTTACTCCTTGCTTGCTTTCCGTGCATTGCCTAGCCTTGCGTTGGCTTTCCTTAGCCTTGCCTCGCCTGACCGTGCTTTCCCATGCGTTACCCTTTCCTTGCCTTGCCGTGCCTTGCCTAGCCGTGCGTTGTCGTGCCTTAGCCTAGTTTCCCATTGCCGTGTCTTCCTTCCGTTACCCTTGCCTTCCCTTGCTTTCCCTTGGCTTCCTTGCATTCCGTTACTCCTTGCTTGCTTTCCGTGCATTGCCTAGCCTTGCGTTGGCTTTCCTTAGCCTTGCCTCGGCTGACCGTGCTTTCCCATGCGTTACCCTTTCCTTGCCTTGCCGTGCATTGCCTAGCGTGCGTTGTCGTGCCTTAGGCTTGTTTCCCCTTGCCGTGCCGTTCCTTCCGTTACAATTGCCTTTCTTTGCTTTCCCTTGCCTTCCTTACCTTCCGTTACTCTTTGCTTGCCTTCCGTGCATTGCCTAGCCTTGCGTTGTCGTGCCTTAGCCTTATCTCGCCTGACCGTGCCTTCCTTTGCTTTAAGCTTTACTTGCATTGTCGTGCATTGCCTAGCCTTGCGTTGTCGTGCATTAGCCTTGCCTAGCCTCACCGTGCCTTGCCTTGCGTTACCCTTTCCTTGCCTTGCCGTGCATTTCCTAGCCGTGTGTTGTCGTGCCTTAGCCTTGTTTCCCCTTGCCGTTGCGTGCCTTTTGTTACACTTGCCTTGCCTGGCTTTGCCTTGCCTTCCTTTCCTTTCGTTACTCTTTCCTTGCCTTGCCGTGCATTGCCTAGCCCTGCGTTGTCGTGCCTTAGCCTTGTTACCCCTTGCCGTGCCGTTCCTTCCGTTACCCTTGCCTTCCCTTGCTTTCCCTTGCCTTCCTTGCGTTCCGTTACTCTTTGCTTGCTTTCCGTGCATTGCCTAGCCTTGCGTTGTCGTGCCTTAGCCTTATCTCGCCTGACCGTGCCTTCCTTTGCTTTAAGCTTTACTTGCATTGTCGTGCATTGCCTAGCCTTGCGTTGTCGTGCATTAGCCTTGCCTAGCCTCACCGTGCCTTACCTTCCGTTACTCTTTGCTTGCTTCCGTGCATTGCCTAGCCTTGCGTTGTTGTGCCTTAGCCTTGCCTCGCCTGAACGTGCTTTCCCATGCGTTACCCTTTCCTTGCCTTGCCGTGCATTGCCTAGCCTGCGTTGCCGTGCCTTAGCCTTGTTTCCCCTTGCCGTGCCGTTCCTTCCGTTACCCTGGCCTTTCCTTCCTTTTCCTTGCCTTGCTTACCTTCCGTTACTCTTTACTTACCTTCCCTGAATTTCCTAGCCTTGCGTTGTCGTGCCTTAGCCTTATCTCGCCTGACCTTGCCTTCCTTTGCTTTAAGCTTTCCTTGCATTGTCGTGCATCGCGTAGCCATGCGTTTTCGTGCATTAGCCTTGCCTAGCCTCACCGTGCCTTTCCTTGCGTTACCGTTTGCTTGCCTTGCCGTGCATTGCCTAGCCGTGCCTTGTCGTGCCTTAGCCTTGTTTCACCTTGCCGTGCCGTTCCTTCCGTTACACTTGCCTTTCTTTGCTTTCCCTTTACTTCCTTACCTTCCGTTTCTCTTTGCTTGCCTTCCGTGCATTGCCTAGCCTTGGGTTGTCGTGCCTTAGCCTTGCCTCGCCTGACCGTGCTTTCCCATGCGTTACCCTTTCCTTGCCTTGCCGTGCATTGCCTAGCGTGCGTTGTCGTGCCTTAGCCTTGTTTCCCCTTGCCGTGCCGTTCCTTCCGTTACCATTGCCTTTCCTTGCTTTCCCTTGCCTTCCTTACCTTCCGTTACTCTTTGCTTGCCTTCCGTGCATTGCCTAGCCTTGCGTTGTCGTGCCTTAGCCTTGTCTCGCCTGACCGTGCCTTCCTTTGCTTTAAGCTTTCCTTGCATTGTCGTGCATTGCCTAGCCTTGCGTTGTCGTGCATTAACCTTGCCTAGCCTCACCGTGCCTTGCCTTGCGTTACCCTTTCCTTGCCTTGCCGTGCATTTCCTAGCCGTGTGTTGTCGTGCCTTAGCCTTGTTACCCCTTGCCGTGCCGTTCCTTCCGTTACCCTTGCCTTCCCTTGCTTTCCCTTTCCTTCCTTGCATTCCGTTACTCCTTGCTTGCTTTCCGTGCATTGCCTAGCCTTGCGTTGGCTTTCCTTAGCCTTACCTCGCCTGACCGTGCTTTCCCATGCGTTACCCTTTCCTTCCCTTGCCGTGCATTGCCTAGCGTGCGTTGTCGTGCCTTAGCCTTGTTTCCCCTTGCCGTGCCGTTCCTTCCGTTACCCTTGCCTTCCCTTGCTTTCCCTTTCCTTCCTTGCATTCCGTTACTCCTTGCTTGCTTTCCGTGCATTGCCTAGCCTTGCGTTGGCTTTCCTTAGCCTTGCCTCGCCTGACCGTGCTTTCCCATGCGTTACCCTTTCCTTGCCTTGCCGTGCATTGCCTAGCCCTGCGTTGTCGTGCCATAGCCTTGTTTCCCCTTGCCGTGCCGTTCCTTCCGTTACACTTGCCTTTCTTTGCTTTCCCTTGCCTTCCTTACCTTCCGTTATTCTTTGCTTGCCTTCCGTGCATTGCCTAGCCTTGCGTTGTCGTGCCTTAGCCTTATCTCGCCTGACCGTGCCTTCCTTTGCTTTAAGCTTTCCTTGCATTGTCGTGCATTGCCTAGCCTTGCGTTGTCGTGCATTAACCTTGCCTAGCCTCACCGTGCCTTGCCTTGCGTTACCCTTTCCTTGCCTTGCCGTGCATTGCCTAGCCGTGCGTTGTCGTGCCTTAGCCTTGATTCCCCTTGCCGTGGCGTGCCTTTTGTTACACTTGCCTTGCCTGGCTTTGCCTTG
Source organism: Macrotis lagotis (assembly GCF_037893015.1). Classification (NCBI taxonomy): domain Eukaryota; kingdom Metazoa; phylum Chordata; class Mammalia; order Peramelemorphia; family Peramelidae; genus Macrotis; species Macrotis lagotis. The sequence goes on from NW_027421990.1 coordinate 315,516, forward strand.
CCTTCCTTTCCTTCCGTTACTCTTTCCTTGCCTTGCCGTGCATTGCCTAGCCTTGCATTGTCGTGCCTTATCCTTGCCTCACCTGACCGTGCCTTCCCCTGCGTTACCCTTTCCTTGCCTTGCCGTGCATTGCCTAGCCCTGCGTTGTCGTGCCTTAGCCTTCTTACCCCTAGCCGTGCCGTTCCTTCCGTTACCCTTGCCTTCCCTTGCTTTCCCTTGCCTTCCTTGCGTTCCGTTACTCTTTGCTTGCTTTCCGTGCATTGCCTAGCCTTGCGTTGTCATGCCTTAGCCTTGCATCGCCTGACCGTGCTTTCCCATGCGTTACCCTTTCCTTGCCTTGCCGTGCATTGCCTAGCCGTGCGTTGTCGTGCCTTAGCCTTGTTTCCCCTTGCCGTGCCGTTCCTTCCGTTACACTTGCCTTTCCTTGCTTTCCCTTGCCTTCCGTGCATTGCCTAGCCTTGCGTTGTCGTGCCTTAGCCTTGCCTCGCCTGACCGTGCTTTCCCATGCGTTACCCTTTCCTTGCCTTGCCGTGCATTGCCTAGCCTGCGTTGCCGTGCCTTAGCCTTGTTTCCAATTGCCGTGCCGTTCCTTCCGTTACCCTGGCCTTTCCTTCCTTTTCCTTGCCTTGCTTACCTTCCGTTACTCTTTACTTGCCTTCCCTGAATTTCCTAGCCTTGCGTTGTCGTGCCTTAGCCTTATCTCGCCTGACCGTGCCTTCCTTTGCTTTAAGCTTTCCTTGCATTGTCGTGCATTGCCTAGCCTTGCGTTGTCGTGCATTAACCTTGCCTAGCCTCACCGTGCTTTGCCTTGCGTTACCCTTTCCTTGCCTTGCCGTGCATTGCCTAGCGTGCGTTGTCGTGCCTTAGCCTTGTTACCCCTTGCCGTGCCGTTCCTTCCGTTACCCTTGCCTTCCCTTGCTTTCCCTTTCCTTCCTTGCATTCCGTTACTCCTTGCTTGCTTTCCGTGCATTGCCTAGCCTTGCGTTGGCTTTCCTTAGCCTTGCCTCGCCTGACCGTGCTTTCCCATGCGTTACCCTTTCCTTGCCTTGCCGTGCATTGCCTAGCGTGCGTTGTCGTACCTTAGCCTTGTTTCCCCTTGCCGTGCCGTTCCTTCCGTTACACTTGCCTTTCTTTGCTTTCCCTTGCCTTCCTTACCTTCCGTTACTCTTTGCTTGCCTTCCGTGCATTGCCAAGCCTTGCGTTGTCGTGCCTTAGCCTTGCCTCCCCTGACCGTGCTTTCCCATGCGTTACCCTTTCCTTGCCTTGCCGTGCATTGCCTAGCGTGCGTTGTCGTGCCTTAGACTTGTTTCCCCTTGCCGTGCCGTTCCTTCCGTTACCATTGCCTTTCCTTGCTTTCCCTTGCCTTCCTTACCTTCCGTTACTCTTTGCTTGCCTTCCCTGCATTGCCTAGCCTTGCGTTGTCGTTCCTTAGCCTTATCTCGCCTGACCGTGCCTTCCTTTGCTTTAAGCTTTACTTGCATTGTCGTGCCTTGCCTAGCCTTGCGTTGTCGTGCATTAGCCTTGCCTAGCCTCACCGTGCCTTGCCTTGCGTTACCCTTTCCTTGCCTTGCCGTGCATTTCCTAGCCGTGTGTTGTCGTGCCTTAGCCTTGTTTCCCCTTGCCGTTGCGTGCCTTTTGTTACACTTGCCTTACCTGGCTTTGCCTTGCCTTCCTTTCCTTCCGTTACTCTTTCCTTGCCTTGCCGTGCATTGCCTAGCCCTGCGTTGTCGTGCCTTAGCCTTGTTACCCCTTGCCGTGCCGTTCCTTCCGTTACCCTTGCCTTCCCTTGCTTTCCCTTGCCTTCCTTGCGTTCCGTTACTCTTTGCTTGCTTTCCGTGCATTGCCTAGCCTTGCGTTGTCATGCCTTAGGCTTGCCTCGCCTGACCGTGCTTTCCCATGCGTTACCCTTTCCTTGCCTTGCCGTTCATTGCCTAGCTTGCGTTGTCGTGCCTTAGCCTTGTTTCCCCTTGCCGTGCCGTTCCTTCCGTTACACTTGCCTTTCTTTGTTTTCCCTTGCCTTCCTTACCTTCCGTTACTCTTTGCTTGCCTTCCGTGCATTGCCTAGCCTTGCGTTGTCGTGCCTTAGCCTTATCTCGCCTGACCGTGCCTTCCTTTGCTTTAAGCTTTCCTTGCATTGTCGTGCATTGCCTAGCCTTGCGTTGTCGTGCATTAGGCTTGCCTAGCCTCACCGTGCCTTGCCTTGCGTTACCCTTTCCTTGCCTTGCCGTGCATTGCCTAGCCGTGCGTTGTCGTGCCTTAGCCTTGATTCCCCTTGCCGTGGCGTGCCTTTTGTTACACTTGCCTTGCCTGGCTTTGCCTTGCCTTCCTTTCCTTCCGTTACTCTTTACTTGCCTTGCCGGGCATTGCCTAGCCTTGCATTGTCGTGCCTTATCCTTGCCTCACCTGACCGTGCATTCCCCTGCGTTACCCTTTCCTTGCCTTGCCGTGCATTGCCTAGCCCTGCGTTGTCGTGCCTTAGCCTTCTTACCCCTTGCCGTGCCGTTCCTTCCGTTTCCCTTGCCTTCCCTTGCTTTCCCTTGCCTTCCTTACCTTCCGTTACTCTTTGCTTGCCTTCCGTGCATTGCCTAGCCTTGCGTTGTCGTGCCTTAGCCTTGCCTCGCCTGACCGTGCTTTCCCATGCGTTACCCTTTCCTTGCCTTGCCGTTCATTGCCTAGCGTTCGGTGTCGTGCCTTACACTTCTTCCCCCTTGCCGTGCCGTTCCTTCCGTTACCCTGGCCTTTCCTTCCTTTTCCTTGCCTTGCTTACCTTCCGTTACCCTTTGCTTGCCTTCCCTGAATTGCCTAGCCTTGCGTTGTCGTGCCTTAGCCTTATCTCGCCTGACCGTGCCTTCCTTTGCTTTAAGCTTTCCTTGCATTGTCTTGCATTGCCTAGCCTTGCGTTGTCGTGCATTAACCTTGCCTAGCCTCACCGTGCCTTGCCTTGCGTTACCCTTTCCTTGCCTTGCCGTGCATTTCCTAGCCGTGTGTTGTCGTGCCTTAGCCTTGTTACCCCTTGCCGTGCCGTTCCTTCCGTTACCCTTGCCTTCCCTTGCTTTCCCTTTCCTTCCTTGCATTCCGTTACTCCCTGCTTGCTTTCCGTGCATTGCCTAGCCTTGCGTTGGCTTTCCTTAGCCTTGCCTCGCCTGACCGTGCTTTCCCATGCGTTACCCTTTCCTTGCCTTGCCGTGCATTGCCTAGCGTGCGTTGTCGTGCCTTAGCCTTGTTTCCCCTTGCCGTGCCGTTCCTTCCGTTACCCTTGCCTTCCCTTGCTTTCCCTTTCCTTCCTTGCATTCCGTTACTCCTTGCTTGCTTTCCGTGCATTGCCTATCCTTGCGTTGGCTTTCCTTAGCCTTGCCTCGCCTGACCGTGCTTTCCCATGCGTTACCCTTTCCTTGCCTTGCCGTGCATTGCCTAGCGTGCGTTGTCGTGCCTTAGCCTTGTTTCCCCTTGCCGTGCCGTTCCTTCCGTTACACTTGCCTTTCTTTGCTTTCCCTTGCCTTCCTTACCTTCCGTTACTCTTTGCTTGCCTTCCGTGCATTGCCTAGCCTTGCGTTGTCGTGCCTTAGCCTTATCTCGCCTGACCGTGCCTTCCTTTGCTTTAAGCTTTACTTGCCTTGCCGTGCATTTCCTAGCCGTGTGTTGTCGTGCCTTAGCCTTGTTTCCCCTTGCCGTTGCGTGCCTTTTGTTACACTTGCCTTGCCTGGCTTTGCCTTGCCTTCCTTTCCTTCCGTTACTCTTTCCTTGCCTTGCCGTGCATTGCCTAGCCCCGCGTTGTCGTACCTCAGCCTTGTTACCCCTTGCCGTGCCGTTCCTTCCGTTACCCTTGCCTTCCCTTGCTTTCCCTTGCCTTCCTTGCGTTCCGTTACTCTTTGCTTGCTTTCCGTGCATTGCCTAGCCTTGCGTTGTCGTGCCTTAGCCTTATCTCGCCTAACCGTGCCTTCCTTTGCTTTAAACTTTACTTGCATTTTCGTGCATTGCCTAGCCTTGCGTTGTCGTGCATTAGCCTTGCCTAGCCTCACCGTGCCTTTCCTTGCGTTACTCTTTCCTTGCCTTCCCGTGCATTGCCTAGCCTTGCGTTGTCATGCCTTTCCCTTGCATCGCCAGACCGTGCTTTCCCATACGTTACCCTTTCCTTGCCTTGCCGTGCATTGCCTGGCCGTGCGTTGTCGTGCCTTAGCCTTGTTTCCGCTTGCCGTGCCGTTCCTTCCGTTACACTTGCCTTTCCTTCCTTTCCCTTGCCTTCCTTACCTTCCGTTACTCTTTGCTTGCTTCCGTGCATTGCCTAGCCTTGCGTTGTTGTGCCTTAGCCTTGCCTCGCCTGAACGTGCTTTCCCATGCGTTACCCTTTCCTTGCCTTGCCGTGCATTGCCTAGCCTGCGTTGCCGTGCCTTAGCCTTGTTTCCCCTTGCCGTGCCGTTCCTTCCGTTACACTTGCCTTTCTTTGCTTTCCCTTGCCTTCCTTACCTTCCGTTACTCTTTGCTTGCCTTCCGTGCATTGCCTAGCCTTGCGTTGTCGTGCCTTAGCCTTATCTCGCCTGACCGTGCCTTCCTTTGCTTTAAGCTTTACTTGCATTGTCGTGCATTGCCTAGCCTTGCGTTGTCGTGCATTAGCCTTGCCTAGCCTCACCGTGCCTTGCCTTGCGTTACCCTTTCCTTGCCTTGCCGTGCATTTCCTAGCCGTGTGTTGTCGTGCCTTAGCCTTGTTTCCCCTTGCCGTTGCGTGCCTTTTGTTACACTTGCCTTGCCTGGCTTTCACTTGCCTTCATTTCCTTCCGTTACTCTTTCCTTGCCTTGCCGTGCATTGCCTAGCCCTGCGTTGTCGTGCCTTAGCCTTGTTACCCCTTGCCGTGCCGTTCCTTCCGTTACCCTTGCCTTCCCTTGCTTTCCCTTGCCTTCCTTGCGTTCCGTTACTCTTTGCTTGCTTTCCGTGCATTGCCTAGCCTTGCGGTGTCATGCCTTAGGCTTGCCTCGCCTGACCGTGCTTTCCCATGCGTTACCCTTTCCTTGCCTTGCCGTTCATTGCCTAGCGTTCGGTGTCCTGCCTTACACTTCTTCCCCCTTGCCGTGCCGTTCCTTCCGTTACCCTTGCCTTTCCTTGCTTTTCCTTGCCTTCCTTACCTTCCGTTACTCTTTGCTTGCCTTCCCTGAATTGCCTAGCCTTGCGTTGTCGTGCCTTTGCCTTATCTCGCCTGACCTTGCCTTCCTTTGCTTTAAGCTTTCCTTGCATTGTCGTGCATTGCCTAGCCTTGCGTTTTCGTGCATTAGCCTTGTCTAGCCTCACCGTGCATTGCCTTGCGTTACCCTTTGCTTGCCTTGCCGTGCATTGCCTAGCCTTGCGTTGACGTGCCTTAGCCTTGCCTCGCCTGAACGTGCTTTCCCATGCGTTACCCTTTCCTTGCCTTGCCGTGCATTGCCCAGCCTGCGTTGCCGTGCCTTAGCCTTGTTTCCCCTTGCCGTGCAATTCCTTCCGTTACCCTTGCCTTTCCTTGCTTTTCCTTGCCTTGCTTACCTTCCGTTACTCTTTGCTTCCCTTCCCTGCATTGCCTAGCCTTGCGTTGTCGTGCCTTAGCCTTATCTCGCCTGACCGTGCCTTCCTTTGCTTTAAGCTTTCCTTGCATTGTCGTGCATTGCCTAGCCTTGCGTTGTCGTGCATTAGCCTTGCCTAGCCTCACCATGCCTTGCCTTGCGTTACCCTTTCCTTGCCTTGCCGTGCATTGCCTAGCCGTGCGTTGTCGTGCCTTAGCCTTGTTTCCCCTTGCCGTGGCGTGCTTTTTGTTACACTTGCCTTTCCTGGCTTTGACTTGCCTTCCTTTCCTTCCGTTACTCTTTCCTTGCCTTGCCGTGCATTGCCTAGCCTTGCATTGTCGTGCCTTATCCTTGCCTCACCTGACCGTGCCTTCCCCTGCGTTACCCTTTCCTTGCCTTGCCGTGCATTGCCTAGCCCTGCGTTGCCGTGCCTTAGACTTGTTACCCCTTACAGTGCCGTTCCTTCCGTTACCCTTGCCTTCCCTTGCTTTCCCTTGCCTTCCTTGCGTTCCGTTACTCTTTGCTTGCTTTCCGTGCATTGCCTAGCCTTGCGTTGTCATGCCTTAGCCTTGCATCGCCTGACCGTGCTTTCCCATGCGTTACCCTTTCCTTGCCTTTCCGTGCATTGCCTAGCCGTGCGTTGTCGTGCCTTAGCCGTGTTTCCCCTTGCCGTGCCGTTCCTTCCGTTACACTTGCCTTTCCTTCCTTTCCCTTGCCTTCCTTACCTTCCGTTACTCTTTGCTTGCCTTCCGTGCATTGCCTAGCCTTGCGTTGTCGTGCCTTAGCGTTGCCTCGCGTGACCGTGCTTTCAAATGCGTTACCCTTTCCTTGCCTTGCCGTTCATTGCCTAGCGTTCGGTGTCGTGCCTTAGATTTGTTTCCCCTTACCGTGCCGTTCCTTCCGTTACCATTGCCTTTCCTTGCTTTCCCTTGCCTTCCTTACCTTCCGTTACTCTTTGCTTGACTTCCCTGAATTGCCTAGCCTTGCGTTGTCGTGCCTTAGCCTTATCTCGCCTGACCGTGCCTTCCTTTGCTTTAAGCTTTCCTTGCATTGTCGTGCATTGCCTAGCCTTGCGTTGTCGTGCATTAACCTTGCCTAGCCTCACCGTGCCTTGCCTTGCGTTACCCTTTCCTTGCCTTGCCGTGCATTGCCTAGCGTGCGTTGTCGTGCCTTAGCCTTGTTACCCCTTGCCGTGCCGTTCCTTCCGTTACCCTTGCCTTCCCTTGCTTTCCCTTTCCTTCCTTGCATTCCGTTACTCCTTGCTTGCTTTCCGTGCATTGCCTAGCCTTGCGTTGGCTTTCCTTAGCCTTGCCTCGCCTGACCGTGCTTTCCCATGCGTTACCCTTGCCTTGCCTTGCCGTGCATTACCTAGCGTGCGTTGTCGTGCCTTAGCCTTGTTTCCCCTTGCCGTGCCGTTCCTTCCGTTACCCTTGCCTTCCCTTGCTTTCCCTTGCCTTCCTTGCGTTCCGTTACTCTTTGCTTACTTTCCGTGCATTGCCTAGCCTTGCGTTGTCATGCCTTAGGCTTGCCTCGCCTGACCGTGCTTTCCCATGCGTTACCCTTTCCTTGCCTTGCCGTGCATTGCCTAGCGTGCGTTGTCGTGCCTTAGCCTTGTTTCCCCTTGCCGTGCCGTTCCTTCTGTTACACTTGCCTTTCTTTGCTTTCCCTTGCCTTCCTTACCTTCCGTTACTCTTTGCTTGCCTTCCGTGCATTGCCTAGCCTTGCGTTGTCGTGCCTTAGCCTTATCTCGCCTGACCGTGCCTTCCTTTGCTTTAAGCTTTCCTTGCATTGTCGTGCATTGCCTAGCCTTGCGTTGTCGTGCATTAGCCTTGCCTAGCCTCACCGTGCCTTGCCTTGCGTTACCCTTTCCTTGCCTTGCCGTGCATTGCCTAGCCGTGCGTTGTCGTGCCTTAGCCTTGATTCCCCTTGCCGTGGCGTGCCTTTTGTTACACTTGCCTTGCCTGGCTTTGCCTTGCCTTTCTTTCCTTCCGTTACTCTTTACTTGCCTTGCCGTGCATTGCCTAGCCTTGCATTGTCGTGCCTTATCCTTGCCTCACCTGACCGTGCCTTCCCCTGCGTTACCCTTTCCTTGCCTTGCCGTGCATTGCCTAGACCTGCGTTGTCGTGCCTTAGCCTTCTTACCCCTTGCCGTGCCGTTCCTTCCGTTACCCTTGCCTTCCCTTGCTTTCCCTTGCCTTCCTTGCGTTCCGTTACTCTTTGCTTGCTTTCCGTGCATTGCCTAGCCTTGCGTTGTCATGCCTTAGCCTTGCCTCGCCTGACCGTGCTTTCCCATGCGTTACCCTTTCCTTGCCTTCCCGTGCATTGCCTAGCGTGCGTTGTCGTGCCTTAGCCTTGTTGCCCCTGGCCGTGCCGTTCCTTCCGTTACACTTGCCTTTCCTTGCTTTCCCTTGCCTTCCTTACCTTCCGTTACTCTTTGCTTGCCTTCCGTGCATTGCCTAGCCTTCCGTTGTCGTGCCTTAGCCTTGCCTCGCCTGAACGTGCTTTCCCATGCGTTACCCTTTCCTTGCCTTGCCGTGCATTGCCTAGCCTGCGTTGCCGTGCCTTAGCCTTGTTTCCCCTTGCCGTGCCGTTCCTTCCGTTACCCTGGCCTTTCCTTCCTTTTCCTTGCCTTGCTTAACTTCCGTTACTCTTTGCTTGCCTTCCCTGAATTGCCTAGCCTTGCGTTGTCGTGCCTTAGCCTTATCTCGCCTGACCGTGCCTTCGTTTGCTTTAAGCTTTCCTTGCATTGTCGTGCATTGCCTAGCCTTGCGTTGTCGTGCATTAGCCTTGGCTAGCCTCACCGTGCCTTGCCTTGCGTTACCGTTTGCTTGCCTTGCCGTGCATTGCCTAGCCGTGCCTTGTCGTGCCTTAGCCTTGTTTCCCCTTGCCGTGCCGTGCCTTTTGTTACACTTGCCTTTCCTTGCTTTCCCTTGCCTTCCTTACCTTCCGTTACTCTTTGCTTGCCTTCCGTGCATTGCCTAGCCTTGGGTTGTCGTGCCTTAGCCTTGCCTCGCCTGACCGTGCTTTCCCATGCGTTACCCTTTCCTTGCCTTGCCGTGCATTGCCTAGCGTGCGTTGTCGTGCCTTAGCCTTGTTTCCCCTTGCCGTGCCGTTCCTTCCGTTACCCTTGCCTTTCCTTGCTTTCCCTTGCCTTCCTTACCTTCCGTTACTCTTTGCTTGCCTTCCGTGCATTGCCTAGCCTTGCGTTGTCGTGCCTTAGCCTTATCTCGCCTGACCGTGCCTTCCTTTGCTTTAAGCTTTCCTTGCATTGTCGTGCATTGCCTAGCCTTGCGTTGTCGTGCATTAGCCTTGCCTAGCCTCACCGTGCCTTGCCTTGCGTTACCCTTTCCTTGCCTTGCCGTGCATTGCCTAGCCGTGTGTTGTCGTGCCTTAGCCTTGTTTCCCCTTGCCGTGCCGTTCCTTCCGTTACACTTGCCTTTCCTTGCTTTCCCTTTCCTTCCTTACCTTCCGTTACTCTTTGCTTGCCTTCCGTGCATTGCCTAGCCTTGCGTTGGCTTTCCTTAGCCTTGCCTCGCCTGACCGTGCTTTCCCATGCGTTACCCTTTCCTTGCCTTGCCGTGCATTGCCTAGCGTGCGTTGTCGTGCCTTAGCCTTGTTTCCCCTTGCCGTGCCATTCCTTCCGTTACCCTTGCCTTCCCTTGCTTTCCCTTTCCTTCCTTGCATTCCGTTACTCCTTGCTTGCTTTCCGTGCATTGCCTAGCCTTGCGTTGTCGTGCATTAACCTTGCCTAGCCTCACCGTGCCTTGCCTTGCGTTACCCTTTCCTTGCCTTGCCGTGCATTGCCTAGCCGTGCGTTGTCGTGCCTTAGCCTTGTTTCCCCTTGCCGTGCCGTTCCTTCCGTTACCCTTGCCTTCCCTTGCTTTCCCTTTCCTTCCTTGCATTCCGTTACTCCTTGCTTGCTTTCCGTGCATTGCCTATTCTTGCGTTGGCTTTCCTTAGCCTTGCCTCGCCTGACCGTGCTTTCCCATGCGTTACCCTTTCCTTGCCTTGCCGTGCATTGCCTAGCGTGCGTTGTCGTGCCTTAGCCTTGTTTCCCCTTGCCCTGCCGTTCCTTCCGTTACACTTGCCTTTCTTTGCTTTCCCTTGCCTTCCTTACCTTCCGTTACTCTTTGCTTGCCTTCCGTGCATTGCCTAGCCTTGCGTTGTCGTGCCTTAGCCTTATCTCGCCTGACCGTGCCTTCCTTTGCTTTAAGCTTTACTTGCATTGTCGTGCATGGCCTAGCCTTGCGTTGTCGTGCATTAGCCTTGCCTAGCCTCACCGTGCCTTGCCTTGCGTTACCCTTTCCTTGCCTTGCCGTGCATTTCCTAGCCGTGTGTTGTCGTGCCTTAGCCTTGTTTCCCCTTGCCGTTGCGTGCCTTTTGTTACACTTGCCTTGCCTGGCTTTGCCTTGCCTTCCTTTCCTTCCGTTACTCTTTCCTTGCCTTGCCGTGCATTGCCTAGCCCTGCGTTGTCGTGCCTTAGCCTTGTTACCCCTTGCCGTGCCGTTCCTTCCGTTACCCTTGCCTTCCCTTGCTTTCCCTTGCCTTCCTTGCGTTCCGTTACTCTTTGCTTGCTTTCCGTGCATTGCCTAGCCTTGCGTTGTCGTGCCTTAGCCTTATCTCGCCTGACCGTGCATTCCTTTGCTTTAAGATTTACTTGCATTGTCGTGCATTGCCTAGCCTTGCGTTGTCGTGCATTAGCCTTGCCTAGCCTCACCGTGCCTTGCCTTGCGTTACCCTTTCCTTGCCTTGCCGTGCATTTCCTAGCCGTGTGTTGTCGTGCCTTAGCCTTGTTACCCCTTGCCGTGCCGTTCCTTCCGTTACCCTTGCCTTCCCTTGCTTTCCCTTTCCTTCCTTGCATTCCGTTACTCCTTGCTTGCTTTCCGTGCATTGCCTAGCCTTGCGTTGGCTTTCCTTAGCCTTGCCTCGCCTGACCGTGCTTTCCCATGCGTTACCCTTTCCTTGCCTTGCCGTGCATTGCCTAGCCGTGCGTTGTCGTGCCTTAGCCTAGTTTCCCATTGCCGTGTCTTCCTTCCGTTACCCTTGCCTTCCCTTGCTTTCCCTTGGATTCCTTGCATTCCGTTACTCCTTGCTTGCTTTCCGTGCATTGCCTAGCCTTGCGTTGGCTTTCCTTAGCCTTGCCTCGGCTGACCGTGCTTTCCCATGCGTTACCCTTTCCTTGCCTTGCCGTGCATTGCCTAGCGTGCGTTGTCGTGCCTTAGGCTTGTTTCCCCTTGCCGTGCCGTTCCTTCCGTTACAATTGCCTTTCTTTGCTTTCCCTTGCCTTCCTTACCTTCCGTTACTCTTTGCTTGCCTTCCGTGCATTGACTAGCCTTGCGTTGTCGTGCCTTAGCCTTATCTCGCCTGACCGTGCCTTCCTTTGCTTTAAGCTTTACTTGCATTGTCGTGCATTGCCTAGCCTTGCGTTGTCGTGCATTAGCCTTGCCTAGCCTCACCGTGCCTTGCCTTGCGTTACCCTTTCCTTGCCTTGCCGTGCATTTCCTAGCCGTGTGTTGTCGTGCCTTAGCCTTGTTTCCCCTTGCCGTTGCGTGCCTTTTGTTACACTTGCCTTGCCTGGCTTTGCCTTGCCTTCCTTTCCTTCCGTTACTCTTTCCTTGCCTTGCCGTGCATTGCCTAGCCCTGCGTTGTCGTGCCTTAGCCTTGTTACCCCTTGCCGTGCCTTTCCTTCCATTACCCTTGCCTTCCCTTGCTTTCCCTTGCCTTCCTTGCGTTCCGTTACTCTTTGCTTGCTTTCCGTGCATTGCCTAGCCTTGCGTTGTCATGCCTTAGGCTTGCCTCGCCTGACCGTGCTTTCCCATGCGTTACTCTTTCCTTGCCTTGCCGTGCATTGCCTAGCGTGCGTTGTCGTGCCTTTGCCTTGTTTCCCCTTGCCGTGCCGTTCCTTCCGTTACACTTGCCTTTCTTTGCTTTCCCTTGCCTTCCTTACCTTCCGTTACTCTTTGCTTGCCTTCCGTGCATTGCCTAGCCTTGCGTTGTCGTGCCTTAGCCTTATCTCGCCTGACCGTGCCTTCCTTTGCTTTAAGCTTTCCTTGCATTGTCGTGCATTGCCTTTCCTTGCGTTGTCGTGCATTAGCCTTGCCTAGCCTCACCGTGCCTTGCCTTGCGTTACCCTTTCCTTGCCTTGCCGTGCATTGCCTAGCCGTGCGTTGTCGTGCCTTAGCCTTGATTCCCCTTGCCGTGGCGTGCCTTTTGTTACACTTGCCTTGCCTGGCTTTGCCTTGCCTTCCTTTCCTTCCGTTACTCTTTACTTGCCTTGCCGTGCATTGCCTAGCCTTGCATTGTCGTCCCTTATCCTTGCCTCACCTGACCGTGCCTTCCCCTGCGTTACCCTTTCCTTGCCTTGCCGTGTATTGCCTAGCCCTGCGTTGTCGTGCCTTAGCCTTCTTACCCCTTGCCGTGCCGTTCCTTCCGTTTCCCTTGCCTTCCCTTGCTTTCCCTTGCCTTCCTTGCGTTCCGTTACTCTTTGCTTGCTTTCCGTGCATTGCCTAGCCTTGCGTTGTCATGCCTTAGCCTTGCCTCGCCTGACCGTGCTTTCCCATGCGTTACCCTTTCCTTGCCTTGCCGTGCATTGCCTAGCGTGCGTTGTCGTGCCTTAGCCTTGTTGCCCCTTGCCGTGCCGTTCCTTCCGTTACACTTGCCTTTCCTTGCTTTCCCTTGCCTTCCTTACCTTCCGTTACTCTTTGCTTGCCTTCCGTGCATTGCCTAGCCTTGCGTTGTCGTGCCTTAGCCTTGCCTCGCCTGAACGTGCTTTCCCATGCGTTACCCTTTCCTTGCCTTGCCGTGCATTGCCCAGCCTGCGTTGCCGTGCCTTAGCCTTGTTTCCCCTTGCCGTGGAATTCCTTCCGTTACCCTTGCCTTTCCTTGCTTTTCCTTGCCTTGCTTACCTTCCGTTACTCTTTGCTTCCCTTCCCTGCATTGCCTAGCCTTGCGTTGTCGTGCCTTCGCCTTATCTCGCCTGACCGTGCCTTCCTTTGCTTTAAGCTTTCCTTGCATTTTCGTGCATTGCCTAGCCTTGCGTTGTCGTGCATTAGCCTTGCCTAGCCTCACCGTGCCTTGCCTTGCGTTACCCTTTCCTTGCCTTGCCGTGCATTGCCTAGCCGTGCGTTGTCGTGCCTTAGCCTTGTTTCCCCTTGCCGTGGCGTGCCTTTTGTTACACTTGCCTTTCCTGGCTTTGACTTGCCTTCCTTTCCTTCCGTTACTCTTTCCTTGCCTTGCCGTGCATTGCCTAGCCTTGCATTGTCGTGCCTTATCCTTGCCTCACCTGACCGTGCCTTCCCCTGCGTTACCCTTTCCTTGCCTTGCCGTGCATTGCCTAGCCCTGCGTTGCCGTGCCTTAGAGTTGTTACCCCTTACAGTGCCGTTCCTTCCGTTACCCTTGCCTTCCCTTGCTTTCCCTTGCCTTCCTTGCGTTCCGTTACTCTTTGCTTGCTTTCCGTGCATTGCCTAGCCTTGCGTTGTCATGCCTTAGCCTTGCATCGCCTGACCGTGATTTCCCATGCGTTACCCTTTCCTTGCCTTGCCGTGCATTGCCTAGCCGTGCGTTGTCGTGCCTTAGCCTTGTTTCCCCTTGCCGTGCCGTTCCTTCCGTTACACTTGCCTTTCCTTCCTTTCCCTTGCCTTCCTTACCTTCCGTTACTCTTTGCTTGCCTTCCGTGCATTGCCTAGCCTTGCGTTGTCGTGCCTTAGCGTTGCCTCGCCTGACCGTGCTTTCAAATGCGTTACCCTTTCCTTGCCTTGCCGTTCATTGCCTAGCGTTCGGTGTCGTGCCTTAGACTTGTTTCCCCTTGCCGTGCCGTTCCTTCCGTTACCCTAGCCTTTCCTTCCTTTTCCTTGCCTTGCTTGCCTTCCGTTACTCTTTGCTTGCCTTCCCTGAATTGCCTACCCTTGCGTTGTCGTGCCTTAGCCTTATCTCGCCTGACCGTGCCTTCCTTTGCTTTAAGCTTTCCTTGCATTGTCGTGCATTGCCTAGCCTTGCGTTGTCGTGCATTAACCTTGCCTAGCCTCACCGTGCCTTGCCTTGCGTTACGCTTTCCTTGCCTTGCCGTGCATTTCCTAGCCGTCTGTTGTCGTGCCTTAGCCTTGTTACCCCTTGCCGTGCCGTTACTTCCGTTACCCTTGCCTTCCCTTGCTTTCCCTTTCCTTCCTTGCATTCCGTTACTCCTTGCTTGCTTTCCGTGCATTGCCTAGCCTTGCGTTGGCTTTCCTTAGCCTTGCCTCGCCTGACCGTGCTTTCCCTTGCGTTACCCTTTCCTTGCCTTGCCGTGCATTGCCTAGCCCTGCGTTGTCGTGCCATAGCCTTGTTTCCCCTTGCCGTGCCGTTCCTTCCGTTACACTTGCCTTTCCTTGCTTTCCCTTGCCTTCCTTACCTTCCGTTACTCTTTGCTTGCCTTCCGTGCATTGCCTAGCCTTGCGTTGTCGTGCCTTAGCCTTGCCTCGCCTGAACGTGCTTTCCCATGCGTTACCCTTTCCTTGCCTTGCCGTGCATTGCCCAGCCTGCGTTGCCGTGCCTTAGCCTTGTTTCCCCTTGCCGTGCAATTCCTTCCGTTACCCTTGCCTTTCCTTGCTTTTCCTTGCCTTGCTTACCTTCCGTTACTCTTTGCTTCCCTTCCCTGCATTGCCTAGCCTTGCGTTGTCGTGCCTTAGCCTTATCTCGCCTGACCGTGCCTTCCTTTGCTTTAAGCTTTCCTTGCATTGTCGTGCATTGCCTAGCCTTGCGTTGTCGTGCATTAGCCTTGCCTAGCCTCACCGTGCCTTGCCTTGCGTTACCCTTTCCTTGCCTTGCCGTGCATTGCCTAGCCGTGCGTTGTCGTGCCTTAGCCTTGTTTCCCCTTGCCGTGGCGTGCCTTTTGTTACACTTGCCTTTCCTGGCTTTGACTTGACTTCCTTTCCTTCCGTTACTCTTTCCTTGCCTTGCCGTGCATTGCCTAGCCTTGCATTGTCGTGCCTTATCCTTGCCTCACCTGACCGTGCCTTCCCCTGCGTTACCCTTTCCTTGCCTTGCCGTGCATTGCCTAGCCCTGCGTTGCCGTGCCTTAGACTTGTTACCCCTTACAGTGCCGTTCCTTCCGTTACCCTTGCCTTCCCTTGCTTTCCCTTGCCTTCCTTGCGTTCCGTTACTCTTTGCTTGCTTTCCGTGCATTGCCTAGCCTTGCGTTGTCATGCCTTAGCCTTGCCTCGCCTGACCGTGCTTTCCCATGCGTTACCCTTTCCTTGCCCTTCCGTGCATTGCCTAGCCGTGCGTTGTCGTGCCTTAGCCTTGTTTCCGCTTGCCGTGCCGTTCCTTCCGTTACACTTGCCTTTCCTCCCTTTCCCTTGCCTTCCTTACCTTCCGTTACTCTTTGCTTGCCTTCCGTGCATTGCCTAGCCTTGCGTTGTCGTGCCTTAGCGTTGCCTCGCCTGACCGTGCTTTCAAATGCGTTACCCTTTCCTTGCCTTGCCGTTCATTGCCTAGCGTTCGGTGTCGTGCCTTAGACTTGTTTCCCCTTGCAGTGCCGTTCCTTCCGTTACCCTTGCCTTTCCTTGCTTTTCCTTGCCTTGCTTACCTTCCGTTACTCTTTGCTTCCCTTCCCTGAATTGCCTACCCTTGCGTTGTCGTGCCTTAGCCTTATCTCGCCTGACCGTGCCTTCCTTTTCTTTAAGCTTTCCTTGCATTGTCGTGCATTGCCTAGCCTTGCGTTGTCGTGCATTAACCTTGCCTAGCCTCACCGTGCCTTGCCTTGCGTTACCCTTTCCTTGCCTTGCCGTGCATTTCCTAGCCGTCTGTTGTCGTGCCTTAGCCTTGTTACCCCTTGCCGTGCCGTTCCTTCCGTTACCCTTGCCTTCCCTTGCTTTCCCTTTCCTTCCTTGCATTCCGTTACTCCTTGCTTGCTTTCCGTGCATTGCCTAGCCTTGCGTTGGCTTTCCTTAGCCTTGCCTCGCCTGACCGTGCTTTCCCATGCGTTACCCTTGCCTTGCCTTGCCGTGCATTGCCTAGCGTGCGTTGTCGTGCCTTAGCCTTGTTTCCCCTTGCCGTGCCGTTCCTTCCGTTACACTTGCCTTTCTTTGCTTTCCCTTGCCTTCCTTACCTTCCCTTACTCTTTGCTTGCCTTCTGTGCATTGCCTAGCCTTGCGTTGTCGTGCCTTAGCCTTGCCTCGCCTGACCGTGCTTTCCCATGCGTTACCCTTCCTTGCCTTGCCGTGCATTGCCTAGCGTGCGTTGTCGTGCCTTAGCCTTGTTTCCCCTTGCCGTGCCGTTCCTTCCGTTACCATTGCCTTTCCTTGCTTTCCCTTGCCTTCCTTACCTTCCGTTACTCTTTGCTTGCCTTCCCTTCATTGCCTAGCCTTGCGTTGTCGTTCCTTAGCCTTATCTCGCCTGACCGTGCCTTCCTTTGCTTTAAGCTTTACTTGCATTGTCGTGCCTTGCCTAGCCTTGCGTTGTCGTGCATTAGCCTTGCCTAGCCTCACCGTGCCTTGCCTTGCGTTACCCTTTCCTTGCCTTGCCGTGCATTTCCTAGCCGTGTGTTGTCGTGCCTTAGCCTTGTTTCCCCTTGCCGTTGCGTGCCTTTTGTTACACTTGCCTTGCCTGGCTTTGCCTTGCCTTCCTTTCCTTCCGTTACTCTTTCCTTGCCTTGCCGTGCATTGCCTAGCCCTGCGTTGTCGTGCCTTAGCCTTGTTACCCCTTGCCGTGCCGTTCCTTCCGTTACCCTTGCCTTCCCTTGCTTTCCCTTGCCTTCCTTGTGTTCCGTTACTCTTTGCTTGCTTTCCGTGCATTGCCTAGCCTTGCGTTGTCATGCCTTAGGCTTGCCTCGCCTGACCGTGCTTTCCCATGCGTTACCCTTTCCTTCCCTTGCCGTGCATTGCCTAGCGTGCGTTGTCGTGCCTTAGCCTTGTTTCCCCTTGCCGTGCCGTTCCTTCCGTTACCCTTGCCTTCCCTTGCTTTCCCTTGCCTTCCTTACCTTCCGTTACTCTTTGCTTGCCTTCCGTTTATTGCCTAGACTTGCGTTGTCGTGCCTTAGCGTTGCCTCGCCTGACCGTGCTTTCAAATGCGTTACCCTTTCCTTGCCTTGACGTTCATTGCCTAGCGTTCGGTGTCGTGCCTTAGACTTGTTTCCCCTTGCCGTGCCGTTCCTTCCGTTTCCCTGGCCTTTCCTTCCTTTTCCTTGCCTTGCTTACCTTCCGTTACTCTTTGCTTGCCTTCCCTGAATTGCCTAGCCTTGCGTTCTCGTGCCTTAGCCTTATCTCGCCTGACCGTGCCTTCCTTTGCTTTAAGCTTTCCTTGCATTTTCGTGCATTGCCTAGCCTTGCGTTGTCGTGCATTAGCCTTGCCTAGCCTCACCGTGCCTTGCCTTGCGTTACCCTTTCCTTGCCTTGCCGTGCATTGCCTAGCCGTGCGTTGTCGTGCCTTAGCCTTGTTTCCCCTTGCCGTGGCGTGCCTTTTGTTACACTTGCCTTTCCTGGCTTTGACTTGCCTTCCTTTCCTTCCGTTACTCTTTCCTTGCCTTGCCGTGCATTGCCTAGCCTTGCATTGTCGAGCCTTATCCTTGCCTCACCTGACCGTGCCTTCCCCTGCGTTACCCTTTCCTTGCCTTGCCGTGCATTGCCTAGCCCTGCGTTGCCGTGCCTTAGACTTGTTACCCCTTACAGTGCCGTTCCTTCCGTTACCCTTGCCTTCCCTTGCTTTCCCTTGCCTTCCTTGCGTTCCGTTACTCTTTGCTTGCTTTCCGTGCATTGCCTAGCCTTGCGTTGTCATGCCTTAGCCTTGAATCGCCTGACCGTGCTTTCCCATGCGTTACCCTTTCCTTGCCCTTCCGTGCATTGCCTAGCCGTGCGTTGTCGTGCCTTAGCCTTGTTTCCGCTTGCCGTGCCGTTCCTTCCGTTACACTTGCCTTTCCTTCCTTTCCCTTGCCTTCCTTACCTTCCGTTACTCTTTGCTTGCCTTCCGTGCATTGCCTAGCCTTGCGTTGTCGTGCCTTAGCGTTGCCTCGCCTGACCGTGCTTTCAAATGCGTTACCCTTTCCTTGCCTTGCCGTTCATTGCCTAGCGTTCTGTGTCGTGCCTTAGACTTGTTTCCCCTTGCCGTGCCGTTCCTTCCGTTACCCTGGCCTTTCCTTCCTTTTCCTTGCCTTGCTTACCTTCCGTTACTCTTTGCTTGCCTTCCGTGCATTGCCTAGCCTTGCGTTGTCGTGCCTTAGCCTTGTCTCGCCTGACCGTGCCTTCCTTTTCTTTAAACTTTCCTTGCATTGTCGTGCATTGCCTAGCCTTGCGTTGTCGTGCATTAACCTTGCCTAGCCTCACCGTAACTTGCCTTGCGTTACCCTTTCCTTGCCTTGCCGTGCATTTCCTAGCCGTCTGTTGTCGTGCCTTAGCCTTGTTACCCCTTGCCGTGCCGTTCCTTCCGTTACCCTTGCCTTCCCTTGCTTTCCCTTTCCTTCCTTGCATTCCGTTACTCCTTGCTTGCTTTCCGTGCATTGCCTAGCCTTGCGTTGGCTTTCCTTAGCCTTGCCTCGCCTGACCGTGCTTTCCCATGCGTTACCCTTGCCTTGCCTTGCCGTGCATTGCCTAGCGTGCGTTGTCGTGCCTTAGCCTTGTTACCCCTTGCCGTGCCGTTCCTTCCGTTACACTTGCCTTTCTTTGCTTTCCCTTGCCTTCCTTACCTTCCGTTACTCTTTGCTTGCCTTCTGTGCATTGCCAAGCCTTGCGTTGTCGTGCCTTAGCCTTGCCTCCCCTGACCGTGCTTTCCCATGCGTTACCCTTCCTTGCCTTGCCGTGCATTGCCTAGCGTGCGTTGTCGTGCCTTAGACTTGTTTCCCCTTGCCGTGCCGTTCCTTCCGTTACCATTGCCTTTCCTTGCTTTCCCTTGCCTTCCTTACCTTCCGTTACTCTTTGCTTGCCTTCCCTTCATTGCCTAGCCTTGCGTTGTCGTTCCTTAGCCTTATCTCGCCTGACCGTGCCTTCCTTTGCTTTAAGCTTTACTTGCATTGTCGTGCCTTGCCTAGCCTTGCGTTGTCGTGCATTAGCCTTGCCTAGCCTCACCGTGCCTTGCCTTGCGTTACCCTTTCCTTGCCTTGCCGTGCATTTCCTAGCCGTGTGTTGTCGTGCCTTAGCCTTGTTTCCCCTTGCCGTGGCGTGCCTTTTGTTACACTTGCCTTGCCTGGCTTTGCCTTGCCTTCCTTTCCTTCCGTTACTCTTTCCTTGCCTTGCCGTGCATTGCCTAGCCCTGCGTTGTCGTGCCTTAGCCTTGTTACCCCTTGCCGTGCCGTTCCTTCCGTTACCCTTGCCTTCCCTTGCTTTCCCTTGCCTTCCTTGTGTTCCGTTACTCTTTGCTTGCTTTCCGTGCATTGCCTAGCCTTGCGTTGTCATGCCTTAGGCTTGCCTCGCCTGACCGTGCTTTCCCATGCGTTACCCTTTCCTTGCCTTGCCGTGCATTGCCTAGCGTGCGTTGTCGTGCCTTAGCCTTGTTTCCCCTTGCCGTGCCGTTCCTTCCGTTACACTTGCCTTTCTTTGCTTTCCCTTGCCTTCCTTACCTTCCGTTACTCTTTGCTTGCCTTCCGTGCATTGCCTAGCCTTGCGTTGTCGTGCCTTAGCCTTATCTCGCCGGACCGTGCCTTCCTTTGCTTTAAGCTTTCCTTGCATTGTCGTGCATTGCCTAGCCTTGCGTTGTCGTGCATTAGCCTTGCCTAGCCTCACCGTGCCTTGCCTTGCGTTACCCTTTCCTTGCCTTGCCGTGCATTGCGTAGCCGTGCGTTGTCGTGCCTTAGCCTTGTTTCCCCTTGCCGTGGCGTGCCTTTTGTTACACTTGCCTTGCCTGGCTTTGCCTTGCCTTCCTTTCCTTCCGTTACTCTTTCCTTGCCTTGCCGTGCATTGCCTAGCCTTGCATTGTCGTGCCTTATCCTTGCATCACCTGACCGTGCCTTCCCCTGCGTTACCCTTTCCTTGCCTTGCCGTGCATTGCCTAGCCCTGCGTTGTCGTGCCTTAGCCTTGTTACCCCTTGCCGTGCCGTTCCTTCCCTTACCCTTGCCTTCCCTTGCTTTCCCTTGCCTTCCTTGTGTTCCGTTACTCTTTGCTTGCTTTCCGTGCATTGCCTAGCCTTGCGTTGTCAGGCCTTAGCCTTGCCTCGCCTGACCGTGCTTTCCCATGCGTTACCCTTTCCTTGCCTTGCCATGCATTGCCTAGCGTGCGTTGTCGTGCCTTAGCCTTGTTTCCCCTTGCCGTGCCGTTCCTTCCGTTACACTTGCCTTTCCTTGCTTTCCCTTGCCTTCCTTACCTTCCGTTACTCTTTGCTTGCCTTCCGTGCATTGCCTAGCCTTGCGTTGTCGTGCCTTAGCGTTGCCTCGCCTGACCGTGCTTTCAAATGCGTTACCCTTTCCTTGCCTTGCCGTTCATTGCCTAGCGTTCGGTGTCGTGCCTTAGACTTGTTTCCCATTGCCGTGCCGTTCCTTCCGTTACCCTGGCCTTTCCTTCCTTTTCCTTGCCTTGCTTACCTTCCGTTACTCTTTGCTTGCCTTCCCTGAATTGCCTAGCCTTGCGTTGTCGTGCCTTAGCCTTATCTCGCCTGACCGTGCCTTCCTTTGCTTTAAGCTTTCCTTGCATTGTCTTGCATTGCCTAGCCTTGCGTTGTCGTGCATTAACCTTGCCTAGCCTCACCGTGCCTTGACTTGCGTTACCCTTTCCTTGCCTTGCCGTGCATTTCCTAGCCGTGTGTTGTCGTGCCTTAGCCTTGTTACCCCTTGCCGTGCGGTTCCTTCCGTTACCCTTGCCTTCCCTTGCTTTCCCTTGCCTTCCTTGCGTTCCGTTACTCTTTGCTTGCTTTCCGTGCATTGCCTAGCCTTGCGTTGTCGTGCCTTAGCCTTATCTCGCCTGACCGTGCCTTCCTTTGCTTTAAGCTTTACTTGCATTGTCGTGCATTGCCTAGCCTTTCGTTGTCGTGCATTAGCCTTGCCTAGCCTCACCGTGCCTTACCTTCCGTTACTCTTTGCTTGCTTCCGTGCATTGCCTAGCCTTGCGTTGTTGTGCCTTAGCCTTGCCTCGCCTGAACGTGCTTTCCCATGCGTTACCCTTTCCTTGCCTTGCCGTGCATTGCCTAGCCTGCGTTGCCGTGCCTTAGCCTTGTTTCCCCTTGCCGTGCCGTTCCTTCCGTTACCCTGGCCTTTCCTTCCTTTTCCTTGCCTTGCTTACCTTCCGTTACTCTTTACTTGCCTTCCCTGAATTTCCTAGCCTTGCGTTGTCGTGCCTTAGCCTTATCTCGCCTGACCTTGCCTTCCTTTGCTTTAAGCTTTCCTTGCATTGTCGTGCATCGCCTAGCCATGCGTTTTCGTGCATTAGCCTTGCCTAGCCTCACCGTGCCTTTCCTTGCGTTACCGTTTGCTTGCCTTGCCGTGCATTGCCTAGCCGTGCCTTGTCGTGCCTTAGCCTTGTTTCCCCTTGCCGTGCCGTTCCTTCCGTTACACTTGCCTTTCTTTGCTTTCCCTTTCCTTCCTTACCTTCCGTTTCTCTTTGCTTGCCTTCCGTGCATTGCCTAGCCTTGGGTTGTCGTGCCTTAGCCTTGCTTCGCCTGACCGTGCTTTCCCATGCGTTACCCTTTCCTTGCCTTGCCGTGCATTGCCTAGCGTGCGTTGTCGTGCCTTAGCCTTGTTTCCCCTTGCCGTGCCGTTCCTTCCGTTACCATTGCCTTTCCTTGCTTTCCCTTGCCTTCCTTACCTTCCGTTACTCTTTGCTTGCCTTCCGTGCATTGCCTAGCCTTGCGTTGTCGTGCCTTAGCCTTGTCTCGCCTGACCGTGCCTTCCTTTGCTTTAAGCTTTCCTTGCATTGTCGTGCATTGCCTAGCCTTGCGTTGTCGTGCATTAACCTTGCCTAGCCTCACCGTGCCTTGCCTTGCGTTACCCTTTCCTTGCCTTGCCGTGCATTTCCTAGCCGTGTGTTGTCGTGCCTTAGCCTTGTTACCCCTTGCCGTGCCGTTCCTTCCGTTACCCTTGCCTTCCCTTGCTTTCCCTTTCCTTCCTTGCATTCCGTTACTCCTTGCTTGCTTTCCGTGCATTGCCTAGCCTTGCGTTGGCTTTCCTTAGCCTTACCTCGCCTGACCGTGCTTTCCCATGCGTTACCCTTTCCTTCCCTTGCCGTGCATTGCCTAGCGTGCGTTGTCGTGCCTTAGCCTTGTTCCCCCTTGCCGTGCCGTTCCTTCCGTTACCCTTGCCTTCCCTTGCTTTCCCTTTCCTTCCTTGCATTCCGTTACTCCTTGCTTGCTTTCCGTGCATTGCCTAGCCTTGCGTTGTCTTGCCTTAGCCTTGCCTCGCCTGACCGTGCTTTCCCTTGCGTTACCCTTTCCTTGCCTTTCCGTGCATTGCCTAGCCGTGCGTTGTCGTGCCTTAGCCTTGTTTCCCCTTGCCGTGGCGTGCCTTTTGTTACACTTGCCTTTCCTGGCTTTGACTTGCCTTCCTTTCCTTAAGTTACTCTTTCCTTGCCTTGCCGTGCATTGCCTAGCCTTGCATTGTCGTGCCTTATCCTTGCCTCACCTGACCGTGCCTTCCCCTGCGTTACCCTTTCCTTGCCTTGCCATGCATTGCCTAGCCCTGCGTTGCCGTGCCTTAGACTTGTTACCCCTTACAGTGCCGTTCCTTCCGTTACCCTTGCCTTCTCTTGCTTTCCCTTGCCTTCCTTGCGTTCCGTTACTCTTTGCTTGCTTTCCGTGCATTGCCTAGCCTTGCGTTGTCATGCCTTAGCCTTGCATCGCCTGACCGTGCTTTCCCATGCGTTACCCTTTCCTTGCCCTTCCGTGCATTGCCTAGCCGTGCGTTGTCGTGCCTTAGCCTTGTTTCCGCTTGCCGTGCCGTTCCTTCCGTTACACTTGCCTTTCCTTCCTTTCCCTTGCCTTCCTTACCTTCCGTTACTCTTTGCTTGCCTTCCGTGCATTGCCTAGCCTTGCGTTGTCGTGCCTTAGCGTTGCCTCGCCTGACCGTGCTTTCAAATGCGTTACCCTTTCCTTGCCTTGCCGTTCATTGCCTAGCGTTCGGTGTCGTGCCTTAGACTTGTTTCCCCTTGCCGTGCCGCTCCTTCCGTTACCCTGGCCTTTCCTTCCTTTTCCTTGCCTTGCTTACCTTCCGTTACTCTTTGCTTGCCTTCCGTGCATTGCCTAGCCTTGCGTTGTCGTGCCTTAGCCTTGTCTCGCCTGACCGTGCCTTCCTTTGCTTTAAGCTTTCCTTGCTTTGTCGTGCATTGCCTAGCCTTGCGTTGTCGTGCATTAGCCTTGCCTAGCCTCACCGTGCCTTGCCTTGCGTTACCCTTTCCTTGCCTTGCCGTGCATTGCCTAGCGTGCGTTGTCGTGCCTTAGCCTTGTTTCCCCTTGCCGTGCCGTTCCTTCCGTTACCCTTGCCTTCCCTTGCTTTCCCTTTCCTTCCTTGCATTCCGTTACTCCTTGCTTGCTTTCCGTGCATTGCCTAACCTTGCGTTGGCTTTCCTTAGCCTTGCCTCGGCTGACCGTGCTTTCCCATGCGTTACCCTTTCCTTGCCTTGCCGTGCATTGCCTAGCCCTGCGTTGTCGTGCCTTAGCATTCTTACCCCTTGCCGTGCCGTTCCTTCCGTTTCCCTTGCCTTCCTTGCGTTCCGTTACACTATGCTTGCTTTCCGTGCATTGCCTAGCCTTGCGTTGTCATGCCTTAGCCTTGCCTCGCCTGACCGTGCTTTCCCATGCGTTACCCTTTCCTTGCCTTGCCGTTCATTGCCTAGCGTGCGTTGTCGTGCCTTAGCCTTGTTGCCCCTTGCCGTGCCGTTCCTTCCGTTACACTTGCCTTTCCTTGCTTTCCCTTGCCTTCCTTACCTTCCGTTACTCTTTGCTTGCCTTCCCTGAATTGCCTAGCCTTGCGTTGTCGTGCCTTTGCCTTATCTCGCCTGACCTTGCCTTCCTTTGCTTTAAGCTTTCCTTGCATTGTCGTGCATTGCCTAGCCTTGCGTTTTCGTGCATTAGCCTTGTCTAGCCTCACCGTGCATTGACTTGCGTTACCCTTTGCTTGCCTTGCCGTGCATTGCCTAGCCGTGCGTTGTCGTGCCTTAGCCTTGTTTCCCCTTGCCGTGCAGTTCCTTCCGTTACACTTGCCTTTCTTTGCTTTCCCTTGCCTTCCTTAACTTCCGTTACTCTTTGCTTGCCTTCCGTGCATTGCCTAGCCTTGCGTTGTCGTGCCTTAGCCTTGCCTCGCCTGAACGTGCTTTCCCATGCGTTACCCTTTCCTTGCCTTGCCGTGCATTGCCCAGCCTGCGTTGCCGTGCCTTAGCCTTGTTTCCCCTTGCCGTGCAATTCCTTCCGTTACCCTTGCCTTTCCTTGCTTTTCCTTGCCTTGCTTACCTTCCGTTACTCTTTGCTTCCCTTCCCTGCATTGCCTAGCCTTGCGTTGTCGTGCCTTAGCCTTATCTCGCCTGACCGTGCCTTCCTTTGCTTTAAGCTTTCCTTGCATTGTCGTGCATTGCCTAGCCTTGCGTTGTCGTGCATTAGCCTTGCCTAGCCTCACCGTGCCTTGCCTTGCGTTACCCTTTCCTTGCCTTGCCGTGCATTGCCTAGCCGTGCGTTGTCGTGCCTTAGCCTTTTTTCCCCTTGCCGTGGCGTGCCTTTTGTTACACTTGCCTTTCCTGGCTTTGACTTGCCTTCCTTTCCTTCCGGTACTCTTTCCTTGCCTTGCCGTGCATTGCCTAGCCTTGCATTGTCGTGCCTTATCCTTGCCTCACCTGACCGTGCCTTCCCCTGCGTTACCCTTTCCTTGCCTTGCCGTGCATTGCCTAGCCCTGCGTTGTCGTGCCTTAGCCTTCTTACCCCTAGCCGTGCCGTTCCTTCCGTTACCCTTGCCTTCCCTTGCTTTCCCTTGCCTTCCTTGCGTTCCGTTACTCTTTGCTTGCTTTCCGTGCATTGCCTAGCCTTGCGTTGTCATGCCTTAGCCTTGCATCGCCTGACCGTGCTTTCCCATGCGTTACCCTTTCCTTGCCTTGCCGTGCATTGCCTAGCCGTGCGTTGTCGTGCCTTAGCCTTGTTTCCCCTTGCCGTGCCGTTCCTTCCGTTACACTTGCCTTTCCTTCCTTTCCCTTGCCTTCCTTACCTTCCGTTACTCTTTGCTTGCCTTCCGTGCATTGCCTAGCCTTGCGTTGTTGTGCCTTAGCCTTGCCTCGCCTGAACGTGCTTTCCCATGCGTTACCCTTTCCTTGCCTTGCCGTGCATTGCCTAGCCTGCGTTGCCGTGCCTTAGCCTTGTTTCCCCTTGCCGTGCCGTTCCTTCCGTTACCCTGGCCTTTCCTTCCTTTTCCTTGCCTTGTTGCTTGCCTTCCGTGCATTGCCTAGCCTTGCGTTGTCGTGCCTTAGCGTTGCCTCGCCTGACCGTGCTTTCAAATGCGTTACCCTTTCCTTGCCTTGCCGTTCATTGCCTAGCGTTCGGTGTCGTGCCTTAGACTTGTTTCCCCTTGCCGTGCCGTTCCTTCCGTTACCCTGGCCTTTCCTTCCTTTTCCTTGCCTTGCTTACCTTCCGTTACTCTTTGCTTGCCTTCCCTGAATTGCCTAGCCTTGCGTTGTCGTGCCTTAGCCTTATCTCGCCTGACCGTGCCTTCCTTTGCTTTAAGCTTTCCTTGCATTGTCTTGCATTGCCTAGCCTTGCGTTGTCGTGCATTAACCTTGCCTAGCCTCACCGTGCCTTGCCTTGCGTTACCCTTTCCTTGCCTTGCCGTGCATTTCCTAGCCGTGTGTTGTCGTGCCTTAGCCTTGTTACCCCTTGCCGTGCCGTTCCTTCCGTTACCCTTGCCTTCCCTTGCTTTCCCTTTCCTTCCTTGCATTCCGTTACTCCCTGCTTGCTTTCCGTGCATTGCCTAGCCTTGCGTTGGCTTTCCTTAGCCTTGCCTCGCCTGACCGTGCTTTCCCATGCGTTACCCTTTCCTTGCCTTGCCGTGCATTGCCTAGCGTGCGTTGTCGTGCCTTAGCCTTGTTTCCCCTTGCCGTGCCGTTCCTTCCGTTACCCTTGCCTTCCCTTGCTTTCCCTTTCCTTCCTTGCATTCCGTTACTCCTTGCTTGCTTTCCGTGCATTGCCTATCCTTGCGTTGGCTTTCCTTAGCCTTGCCTCGCCTGACCGTGCTTTCCCATTCGTTACCCTTTCCTTGCCTTGCCATGCATTGCCTAGCGTGCGTTGTCGTGCCTTAGCCTTGTTTCCCCTTGCCGTGCCGTTCCTTCCGTTACACTTGCCTTTCTTTGCTTTCCCTTGCCTTCCTTACCTTCCGTTACTCTTGGCTTGCCTTCCGTGCATTGCCTAGTCTTGCGTTGTCGTGCCTTAGCCTTATCTCGCCTGACCGTGCCTTCCTTTGCTTTAAGCTTTACTTGCATTGTCGTGCATTGCCTAGCCTTGCGTTGTCGTGCATTAGCCTTGCCTAGCCTCACCGTGCCTTGCCTTGCGTTACCCTTTCCTTGCCTTGCCGTGCATTTCCTAGCCGTGTGTTGTCGTGCCTTAGCCTTGTTTCCCCTTGCCGTTGCGTGCCTTTTGTTACACTTGCCTTGCCTGGCTTTGCCTTGCCTTCCTTTCCTTCCGTTACTCTTTCCTTGCCTTGCCGTGCATTGCCTAGCGTGCGTTGTCGTGCCTTAGCCTTGTTTCCCCTTGCCGTGCCGTTCCTTCCGTTACACTTGCCTTCCCTTGCTTTCCCTTTCCTTCCTTGCATTCCGTTACTCCTTGCTTGCTTTCCGTGCATTGCCTAGCCTTGCGTTGGCTTTCCTTAGCCTTGCCTCGCCTGACCGTGCTTTCCCATGCGTTACCCTTGCCTTGCTTTGCCGTGCATTGCCTAGCGTGCGTTGTCGTGCCTTAGCCTTGTTTCCCCTTGCCGTGCCGTTCCTTCCGTTACACTTGCCTTTCTTTGCTTTCCCTTGCCTTCCTTACCTTCCGTTACTCTTTGCTTGCCTTCTGTGCATTGCCAAGCCTTGCGTTGTCGTGCCTTAGCCTTGCCTCCCCTGACCGTGCTTTCCCATGCGTTACCCTTCCTTGCCTTGCCGTGCATTGCCTAGCGTGCGTTGTCGTGCCTTAGACTTGTTTCCCCTTGCCGTGCCGTTCCTTCCCTTACCATTGCCTTTCCTTGCTTTCCCTTGCCTTCCTTACCTTCCGTTACTCTTTGCTTGCCTTCCCTTCATTGCCTAGCCTTGCGTTGTCCTTCCTTAGCCTTATCTCGCCTGACCGTGCCTTCCTTTGCTTTAAGCTTTACTTGCATTGTCGTGCCTTGCCTAGCCTTGCGTTGTCGTGCATTAGCCTTGCCTAGCCTCACCGTGCCTTGCCTTGCGTTACCCTTTCCTTGCCTTGCCGTGCATTTCCTAGCCGTGTGTTGTCGTGCCTTAGCCTTGTTTCCCCTTGCCGTTGCGTGCCTTTTCTTACACTTGCCTTGCCTGGCTTTGCCTTGCCTTCCTTTCCTTCCGTTACTCTTTCCTTGCCTTGCCGTGCATTGCCTAGCCCTGCGTTGTCGTGCCTTAGCCTTGTTACCCCTTGCCGTGCCGTTCCTTCCGTTACCCTTGCCTTCCCTTGCTTTCCCTTGCCTTTCTTGTGTTCCGTTACTCTTTGCTTGCTTTCCGTGCATTGCCTAGCCTTGCGTTGTCATGCCTTAGGCTTGCCTCGCCTGACCGTGCTTTCCCATGCGTTACCCTTTCCTTGCCTTGCCGTGCATTGCCTAGCCTGCGTTGCCGTGCCTTAGCCTTGTTTCCCCTTGCCGTGCCGTTCCTTCCGTTACCCTGGCCTTTCCTTCCTTTTCCTTGCCTTGCTTACCTTCCGTTACTCTTTACTTGCCTTCCCTGAATTTCCTAGCCTTGCGTTGTCGTGCCTTAGCCTTATCTCGCCTGACCTTGCCTTCCTTTGCTTTAAGCTTTCCTTGCATTGTCGTGCATCGCCTAGCCATGCGTTTTCGTGCATTAGCCTTGCCTAGCCTCACCGTGCCTTTCCTTGCGTTACCGTTTGCTTGCCTTGCCGTGCATTGCCTAGCCGTGCCTTGTCGTGCCTTAGCCTTGTTTCCCCTTGCCGTGCCGTTCCTTCCGTTACACTTGCCTTTCTTTGCTTTCCCTTTCCTTCCTTACCTTCCGTTTCTCTTTGCTTGCCTTGCCGTGCATTGCCTAGCCTTGGGTTGTCGTGCCTTAGCCTTGCTTCGCCTGACCGTGCTTTCCCATGCGTTACCCTTTCCTTGCCTTGCCGTGCATTGCCTAGCCGTGCGTTGTCGTGCCTTAGCCTTGTTTCCCCTTGCCGTGCCGTTCCTTCCGTTACCATTGCCTTTCCTTGCTTTCCCTTGCCTTCCTTACCTTCCGTTACTCTTTGCTTGCCTTCCGTGCATTGCCTAGCCTTGCGTTGTCGTGCCTTAGCCTTGCCTCGCCTGACCGTGCTTTCCCATGCGTTACCCTTTCCTTGCCCTTGCCGTGCATTCCCTAGCGTGCGTTGTCGTGCCTTAGCCTTGTTTCCCCTTGCCGTGCCGTTCCTTCCGTTACACTTGCCTTTCCTTGCTTTCCCTTGCCTTCCTTACCTTCCTCTTTGCTTGCCTTCCGTGCATTGCCTAGCCTTGCGTTGTCGTGCCTTAGCGTTGCCTCGCCTGACCGTGCTTTCAAATGCGTTACCCTTTCCTTGCCTTGCCGTTCATTGCCTAGCGTTCGGTGTCGTGCCTTAGACTTGTTTCCCATTGCCGTGCCGTTCCTTCCGTTACCCTGGCCTTTCCTTCCTTTTCCTTGCCTTGCTTACCTTCCGTTACTCTTTGCTTGCCTTCCCTGAATTGCCTAGCCTTGCGTTGTCGTGCCTTAGCCTTATCTCGCCTGACCGTGCCTTCCTTTGCTTTAAGCTTTCCTTGCATTGTCTTGCATTGCCTAGCCTTGCGTTGTCGTGCATTAACCTTGCCTAGCCTCACCGTGCCTTGCCTTGCGTTACCCTTTCCTTGCCTTGCCGTGCATTTCCTAGCCGTGTGTTGTCGTGCCTTAGCCTTGTTACCCCTTGCCGTGCCGTTCCTTCCGTTACCCTTGCCTTCCCTTGCTTTCCCTTTCCTTCCTTGCATTCCGTTACTCCCTGCTTGCTTTCCGTGCATTGCCTAGCCTTGCGTTGGCTTTCCTTAGCCTTGCCTCGCCTGACCGTGCTTTCCCATGCGTTACCCTTTCCTTGCCTTGCCGTGCATTGCCTAGCGTGCGTTGTCGTGCCTTAGCCTTGTTTCCCCTTGCCGTGCCGTTCCTTCCGTTACCCTTGCCTTCCCTTGCTTTCCCTTTCCTTCCTTGCATTCCGTTACTCCTTGCTTGCTTTCCGTGCATTGCCTATCCTTGCGTTGGCTTTCCTTAGCCTTGCCTCGCCTGACCGTGCTTTCCCATTCGTTACCCTTTCCTTGCCTTGCCATGCATTGCCTAGCGTGCGTTGTCGTGCCTTAGCCTTGTTTCCCCTTGCCGTGCCGTTCCTTCCGTTACACTTGCCTTTCTTTGCTTTCCCTTGCCTTCCTTACCTTCCGTTACTCTTGGCTTGCCTTCCGTGCATTGCCTAGCCTTGCGTTGTCGTGCCTTAGCCTTATCTCGCCTGACCGTGCCTTCCTTTGCTTTAAGCTTTACTTGCATTGTCGTGCATTGCCTAGCCTTGCGTTGTCGTGCATTAGCCTTGCCTAGCCTCACCGTGCCTTGCCTTGCGTTACCCTTTCCTTGCCTTGCCGTGCATTTCCTAGCCGTGTGTTGTCGTGCCTTAGCCTTGTTTCCCCTTGCCGTTGCGTGCCTTTTGTTACACTTGCCTTGCCTGGCTTTGCCTTGCCTTCCTTTCCTTCCGTTACTCTTTCCTTGCCTTGCCGTGCATTGCCTAGCGTGCGTTGTCGTGCCTTAGCCTTGTTTCCCCTTGCCGTGCCGTTCCTTCCGTTACACTTGCCTTCCCTTGCTTTCCCTTTCCTTCCTTGCATTCCGTTACTCCTTGCTTGCTTTCCGTGCATTGCCTAGCCTTGCGTTGGCTTTCCTTAGCCTTGCCTCGCCTGACCGTGCTTTCCCATGCGTTACCCTTGCCTTGCCTTGCCGTGCATTGCCTAGCGTGCGTTGTCGTGCCTTAGCCTTGTTTCCCCTTGCCGTGCCGTTCCTTCCGTTACACTTGCCTTTCTTTGCTTTCCCTTGCCTTCCTTACCTTCCGTTACTCTTTGCTTGCCTTCTGTGCATTGCCAAGCCTTGCGTTGTCGTGCCTTAGCCTTGCCTCCCCTGACCGTGCTTTCCCATGCGTTACCCTTCCTTGCCTTGCCGTGCATTGCCTAGCGTGCGTTGTCGTGCCTTAGACTTGTTTCCCCTTGCCGTGCCGTTCCTTCCGTTACCATTGCCTTTACTTGCTTTCCCTTGCCTTCCTTACCTTCCGTTACTCTTTGCTTGCCTTCCCTTCATTGCCTAGCCTTGCGTTGTCCTTCCTTAGCCTTATCTCGCCTGACCGTGCCTTCCTTTGCTTTAAGCTTTACTTGCATTGTCGTGCCTTGCCTAGCCTTGCGTT
This sequence comes from Macrotis lagotis, assembly GCF_037893015.1. Lineage (NCBI taxonomy): Eukaryota > Metazoa > Chordata > Mammalia > Peramelemorphia > Peramelidae > Macrotis > Macrotis lagotis. The sequence goes on from NW_027421990.1 coordinate 345,491, forward strand.
GTCGTGCATTAGCCTTGCCTAGCCTCACCGTGCCTTGCCTTGCGTTACCCTTTCCTTGCCTTGCCGTGCATTTCCTAGCCGTGTGTTGTCGTGCCTTAGCCTTGTTTCCCCTTGCCGTTGCGTGCCTTTTCTTACACTTGCCTTGCCTGGCTTTGCCTTGCCTTCCTTTCCTTCCGTTACTCTTTCCTTGCCTTGCCGTGCATTGCCTAGCCCTGCGTTGTCGTGCCTTAGCCTTGTTACCCCTTGCCGTGCCGTTCCTTCCGTTACCCTTGCCTTCCCTTGCTTTCCCTTGCCTTCCTTGTGTTCCGTTACTCTTTGCTTGCTTTCCGTGCATTGCCTAGCCTTGCGTTGTCATGCCTTAGGCTTGCCTCGCCTGACCGTGCTTTCCCATGCGTTACCCTTTCCTTGCCTTGCCGTGCATTCCCTAGCGTGCGTTGTCGTGCCTTAGCCTTGTTTCCCCTTGCCGTGCCGTTCCTTCCGTTACACTTGCCTTTCTTTGCTTTCCCTTGCCTTCCTTACCTTCCGTTACTCTTTGCTTGCCTTCCGTGCATTGCCTAGCCTTGCGTTGTCGTGCCTTAGCCTTATCTCGCCTGACCGTGCCTTCCTTTGCTTTAAGCTTTCCTTGCATTGTCGTGCATTGCCTAGCCTTGCGTTGTCGTGCATTAACCTTGCCTAGCCTCACCGTGCCTTGCCTTGCGTTACCCTTTCCTTGCCTTGCCGTGCATTGCCTAGCCGTGCGTTGTCGTGCCTTAGCCTTGATTCCCCTTGCCGTGGCGTGCCTTTTGTTACACTTGCCTTGCCTGGCTTTGCCTTGCCTTTCTTTCCTTCCGTTACTCTTTACTTGCCTTGCCGTGCATTGCCTAGCCTTGCATTGTCGTGCCTTATCCTTGCCTCACCTGACCGTGCCTTCCCCTGCGTTACCCTTTCCTTGCCTTGCCGTGCATTGCCTAGCCCTACGTTGTCGTGCCTTAGCCTTCTTACCCCTTGCCGTGCCGTTCCTTCCCTTACCCTTGCCTTCCCTTGCTTTCCCTTGCCTTCCTTGCGTTCCGTTACTCTTTGCTTGCTTTCCGTGCATTGCCTAGCCTTGCGTTGTCATGCCTTAGCCTTGCCTCGCCTGACCGTGCTTTCCCATGCGTTACCCTTTCCTTGCCTTGCCGTGCATTGCCTATCGTGCGTTGTCGTGCCTTAGCCTTGTTTCCCCTTGCCGTGCCGTTCCTTCCGTTACACTTGCCTTTCCTTGCTTTCCCTTGCCTTCCTTACCTTCCGTTACTCTTTGCTTGCCTTCCGTGCATTGCCTAGCCTTGCGTTGTCGTGCCTTAGCGTTGCCTCGCCTGACCGTGCTTTCAAATGCGTTACCCTTTCCTTGCCTTGCCGTTCATTGCCTAGCGTTCGGTGTCGTGCCTTAGACTTGTTTCCCATTGCCGTGCCGTTCCTTCCGTTACCCTGGCCTTTCCTTCCTTTTCCTTGCCTTGCTTACCTTCCGTTACTCTTTGCTTGCCTTCCCTGAATTGCCTAGCCTTGCGTTGTCGTGCCTTAGCCTTATCTCGCCTGACCGTGCCTTCCTTTGCTTTAAGCTTTCCTTGCATTGTCTTGCATTGCCTAGCCTTGCGTTGTCGTGCATTAACCTTGCCTAGCCTCACCGTGCCTTGCCTTGCGTTACCCTTTCCTTGCCTTGCCGTGCATTTCCTAGCCGTGTGTTGTCGTGCCTTAGCCTTGTTACCCCTTGCCGTGCCGTTCCTTCCGTTACCCTTGCCTTCCCTTGCTTTCCCTTTCCTTCCTTGCATTCCGTTACTCCCTGCTTGCTTTCCGTGCATTGCCTAGCCTTGCGTTGGCTTTCCTTAGCCTTGCCTCGCCTGACCGTGCTTTCCCATGCGTTACCCTTTCCTTGCCTTGCCGTGCATTGCCTAGCGTGCGTTGTCGTGCCTTAGCCTTGTTTCCCCTTGCCGTGCCGTTCCTTCCGTTACCCTTGCCTTCCCTTGCTTTCCCTTTCCTTCCTTGCATTCCGTTACTCCTTGCTTGCTTTCCGTGCATTGCCTATCCTTGCGTTGGCTTTCCTTAGCCTTGCCTCGCCTGACCGTGCTTTCCCATTCGTTACCCTTTCCTTGCCTTGCCATGCATTGCCTAGCGTGCGTTGTCGTGCCTTAGCCTTGTTTCCCCTTGCCGTGCCGTTCCTTCCGTTACACTTGCCTTTCTTTGCTTTCCCTTGCCTTCCTTACCTTCCGTTACTCTTGGCTTGCCTTCCGTGCATTGCCTAGCCTTGCGTTGTCGTGCCTTAGCCTTATCTCGCCTGACCGTGCCTTCCTTTGCTTTAAGCTTTACTTGCATTGTCGTGCATTGCCTAGCCTTGCGTTGTCGTGCATTAGCCTTGCCTAGCCTCACCGTGCCTTGCCTTGCGTTACCCTTTCCTTGCCTTGCCGTGCATTTCCTAGCCGTGTGTTGTCGTGCCTTAGCCTTGTTTCCCCTTGCCGTTGCGTGCCTTTTGTTACACTTGCCTTGCCTGGCTTTGCCTTGCCTTCCTTTCCTTCCGTTACTCTTTCCTTGCCTTGCCGTGCATTGCCTAGCGTGCGTTGTCGTGCCTTAGCCTTGTTTCCCCTTGCCGTGCCGTTCCTTCCGTTACACTTGCCTTCCCTTGCTTTCCCTTTCCTTCCTTGCATTCCGTTACTCCTTGCTTGCTTTCCGTGCATTGCCTAGCCTTGCGTTGGCTTTCCTTAGCCTTGCCTCGCCTGACCGTGCTTTCCCATGCGTTACCCTTGCCTTGCCTTGCCGTGCATTGCCTAGCGTGCGTTGTCGTGCCTTAGCCTTGTTTCCCCTTGCCGTGCCGTTCCTTCCGTTACACTTGCCTTTCTTTGCTTTCCCTTGCCTTCCTTACCTTCCGTTACTCTTTGCTTGCCTTCTGTGCATTGCCAAGCCTTGCGTTGTCGTGCCTTAGCCTTGCCTCCCCTGACCGTGCTTTCCCATGCGTTACCCTTCCTTGCCTTGCCGTGCATTGCCTAGCGTGCGTTGTCGTGCCTTAGACTTGTTTCCCCTTGCCGTGCCGTTCCTTCCGTTACCATTGCCTTTACTTGCTTTCCCTTGCCTTCCTTACCTTCCGTTACTCTTTGCTTGCCTTCCCTTCATTGCCTAGCCTTGCGTTGTCCTTCCTTAGCCTTATCTCGCCTGACCGTGCCTTCCTTTGCTTTAAGCTTTACTTGCATTGTCGTGCCTTGCCTAGCCTTGCGTTGTCGTGCATTAGCCTTGCCTAGCCTCACCGTGCCTTGCCTTGCGTTACCCTTTCCTTGCCTTGCCGTGCATTTCCTAGCCGTGTGTTGTCGTGCCTTAGCCTTGTTTCCCCTTGCCGTTGCGTGCCTTTTGTTACACTTGCCTTGCCTGGCTTTGCCTTGCCTTCCTTTCCTTCCGTTACTCTTTCCTTGCCTTGCCGTGCATTGCCTAGCCCTGCGTTGTCGTGCCTTAGCCTTGTTACCCCTTGCCGTGCCGTTCCTTCCGTTACCCTTGCCTTCCCTTGCTTTCCCTTGCCTTCCTTGTGTTCCGTTACTCTTTGCTTGCTTTCCGTGCATTGCCTAGCCTTGCGTTGTCATGCCTTAGGCTTGCCTCGCCTGACCGTGCTTTCCCATGCGTTACCCTTTCCTTGCCTTGCCGTGCATTCCCTAGCGTGCGTTGTCGTGCCTTAGCCTTGTTTCCCCTTGCCGTGCCGTTCCTTCCTTTACACTTGCCTTTCTTTGCTTTCCCTTGCCTTCCTTACCTTCCGTTACTCTTTGCTTGCCTTCCGTGCATTGCCTAGCCTTGCGTTGTCGTGCCTTAGCCTTATCTCGCCTGACCGTGCCTTCCTTTGCTTTAAGCTTTCCTTGCATTGTCGTGCATTGCCTAGCCTTGCGTTGTCGTGCATTAACCTTGCCTAGCCTCACCGTGCCTTGCCTTGCGTTACCCTTTCCTTGCCTTGCCGTGCATTGCCTAGCCGTGCGTTGTCGTGCCTTAGCCTTGATTCCCCTTGCCGTGGCGTGCCTTTTGTTACACTTGCCTTGCCTGGCTTTGCCTTGCCTTTCTTTCCTTCCGTTACTCTTTACTTGCCTTGCCGTGCATTGCCTAGCCTTGCATTGTCGTGCCTTATCCTTGCCTCACCTGACCGTGCCTTCCCCTGCGTTACCCTTTCCTTGCCTTGCCGTGCATTGCCTAGCCCTGCGTTGTCGTGCCTTAGCCTTCTTACCCCTTGCCATGCCGTTCCTTCCCTTACCCTTGCCTTCCCTTGCTTTCCCTTGCCTTCCTTGCGTTCCGTTACTCTTTGCTTGCTTTCCGTGCATTGCCTAGCCTTGCGTTGTCATGCCTTAGCCTTGCCTCGCCTGACCGTGCTTTCCCATGCGTTACCCTTTCCTTGCCTTGCCGTGCATTGCCTAGCGTGCGTTGTCGTGCCTTAGCCTTGTTTCCCCTTGCCGTGCCGTTCCTTCCGTTACACTTGCCTTTCCTTGCTTTCCCTTGCCTTCCTTACCTTCCGTTACTCTTTGCTTGCCTTCCGTGCATTGCCTAGCCTTGCGTTGTCGTGCCTTAGCGTTGCCTCGCCTGACCGTGCTTTCAAATGCGTTACCCTTTCCTTGCCTTGCCGTTCATTGCCTAGCGTTCGGTGTCGTGCCTTAGACTTGTTTCCCATTGCCGTGCCGTTCCTTCCGTTACCCTGGCCTTTCCTTCCTTTTCCTTGCCTTGCTTACCTTCCGTTACTCTTTGCTTGCCTTCCCTGAATTGCCTAGCCTTGCGTTGTCGTGCCTTAGCCTTATCTCGCCTGACCGTGCCTTCCTTTGCTTTAAGCTTTCCTTGCATTGTCTTGCATTGCCTAGCCTTGCGTTGTCGTGCATTAACCTTGCCTAGCCTCACCGTGCCTTGCCTTGCGTTACCCTTTCCTTGCCTTGCCGTGCATTTCCTAGCCGTGTGTTGTCGTGCCTTAGCCTTGTTACCCCTTGCCGTGCCGTTCCTTCCGTTACCCTTGCCTTCCCTTGCTTTCCCTTTCCTTCCTTGCATTCCGTTACTCCCTGCTTGCTTTCCGTGCATTGCCTAGCCTTGCGTTGGCTTTCCTTAGCCTTGCCTCGCCTGACCGTGCTTTCCCATGCGTTACCCTTTCCTTGCCTTGCCGTGCATTGCCTAGCGTGCGTTGTCGTGCCTTAGCCTTGTTTCCCCTTGCCGTGCCGTTCCTTCCGTTACCCTTGCCTTCCCTTGCTTTCCCTTTCCTTCCTTGCATTCCGTTACTCCTTGCTTGCTTTCCGTGCATTGCCTATCCTTGCGTTGGCTTTCCTTAGCCTTGCCTCGCCTGACCGTGCTTTCCCATTCGTTACCCTTTCCTTGCCTTGCCATGCATTGCCTAGCGTGCGTTGTCGTGCCTTAGCCTTGTTTCCCCTTGCCGTGCCGTTCCTTCCGTTACACTTGCCTTTCTTTGCTTTCCCTTGCCTTCCTTACCTTCCGTTACTCTTGGCTTGCCTTCCGTGCATTGCCTAGTCTTGCGTTGTCGTGCCTTAGCCTTATCTCGCCTGACCGTGCCTTCCTTTGCTTTAAGCTTTACTTGCATTGTCGTGCATTGCCTAGCCTTGCGTTGTCGTGCATTAGCCTTGCCTAGCCTCACCGTGCCTTGCCTTGCGTTACCCTTTCCTTGCCTTGCCGTGCATTTCCTAGCCGTGTGTTGTCGTGCCTTAGCCTTGTTTCCCCTTGCCGTTGCGTGCCTTTTGTTACACTTGCCTTGCCTGGCTTTGCCTTGCCTTCCTTTCCTTCCGTTACTCTTTCCTTGCCTTGCCGTGCATTGCCTAGCGTGCGTTGTCGTGCCTTAGCCTTGTTTCCCCTTGCCGTGCCGTTCCTTCCGTTACACTTGCCTTCCCTTGCTTTCCCTTTCCTTCCTTGCATTCCGTTACTCCTTGCTTGCTTTCCGTGCATTGCCTAGCCTTGCGTTGGCTTTCCTTAGCCTTGCCTCGCCTGACCGTGCTTTCCCATGCGTTACCCTTGCCTTGCCTTGCCGTGCATTGCCTAGCGTGCGTTGTCGTGCCTTAGCCTTGTTTCCCCTTGCCGTGCCGTTCCTTCCGTTACACTTGCCTTTCTTTGCTTTCCCTTGCCTTCCTTACCTTCCGTTACTCTTTGCTTGCCTTCTGTGCATTGCCAAGCCTTGCGTTGTCGTGCCTTAGCCTTGCCTCCCCTGACCGTGCTTTCCCATGCGTTACCCTTCCTTGCCTTGCCGTGCATTGCCTAGCGTGCGTTGTCGTGCCTTAGACTTGTTTCCCCTTGCCGTGCCGTTCCTTCCCTTACCATTGCCTTTCCTTGCTTTCCCTTGCCTTCCTTACCTTCCGTTACTCTTTGCTTGCCTTCCCTTCATTGCCTAGCCTTGCGTTGTCCTTCCTTAGCCTTATCTCGCCTGACCGTGCCTTCCTTTGCTTTAAGCTTTACTTGCATTGTCGTGCCTTGCCTAGCCTTGCGTTGTCGTGCATTAGCCTTGCCTAGCCTCACCGTGCCTTGCCTTGCGTTACCCTTTCCTTGCCTTGCCGTGCATTTCCTAGCCGTGTGTTGTCGTGCCTTAGCCTTGTTTCCCCTTGCCGTTGCGTGCCTTTTCTTACACTTGCCTTGCCTGGCTTTGCCTTGCCTTCCTTTCCTTCCGTTACTCTTTCCTTGCCTTGCCGTGCATTGCCTAGCCCTGCGTTGTCGTGCCTTAGCCTTGTTACCCCTTGCCGTGCCGTTCCTTCCGTTACCCTTGCCTTCCCTTGCTTTCCCTTGCCTTCCTTGTGTTCCGTTACTCTTTGCTTGCTTTCCGTGCATTGCCTAGCCTTGCGTTGTCATGCCTTAGGCTTGCCTCGCCTGACCGTGCTTTCCCATGCGTTACCCTTTCCTTGCCTTGCCGTGCATTGCCTAGCCTGCGTTGCCGTGCCTTAGCCTTGTTTCCCCTTGCCGTGCCGTTCCTTCCGTTACCCTGGCCTTTCCTTCCTTTTCCTTGCCTTGCTTACCTTCCGTTACTCTTTACTTGCCTTCCCTGAATTTCCTAGCCTTGCGTTGTCGTGCCTTAGCCTTATCTCGCCTGACCTTGCCTTCCTTTGCTTTAAGCTTTCCTTGCATTGTCGTGCATCGCCTAGCCATGCGTTTTCGTGCATTAGCCTTGCCTAGCCTCACCGTGCCTTTCCTTGCGTTACCGTTTGCTTGCCTTGCCGTGCATTGCCTAGCCGTGCCTTGTCGTGCCTTAGCCTTGTTTCCCCTTGCCGTGCCGTTCCTTCCGTTACACTTGCCTTTCTTTGCTTTCCCTTTCCTTCCTTACCTTCCGTTTCTCTTTGCTTGCCTTCCGTGCATTGCCTAGCCTTGGGTTGTCGTGCCTTAGCCTTGCTTCGCCTGACCGTGCTTTCCCATGCGTTACCCTTTCCTTGCCTTGCCGTGCATTGCCTAGCGTGCGTTGTCGTGCCTTAGCCTTGTTTCCCCTTGCCGTGCCGTTCCTTCCGTTACCATTGCCTTTCCTTGCTTTCCCTTGCCTTCCTTACCTTCCGTTACTCTTTGCTTGCCTTCCGTGCATTGCCTAGCCTTGCGTTGTCGTGCCTTAGCCTTGTCTCGCCTGACCGTGCCTTCCTTTGCTTTAAGCTTTCCTTGCATTGTCGTGCATTGCCTAGCCTTGCGTTGTCGTGCATTAACCTTGCCTAGCCTCACCGTGCCTTGCCTTGCGTTACCCTTTCCTTGCCTTGCCGTGCATTTCCTAGCCGTGTGTTGTCGTGCCTTAGCCTTGTTACCCCTTGCCGTGCCGTTCCTTCCGTTACCCTTGCCTTCCCTTGCTTTCCCTTTCCTTCCTTGCATTCCGTTACTCCTTGCTTGCTTTCCGTGCATTGCCTAGCCTTGCGTTGGCTTTCCTTAGCCTTACCTCGCAGGACCGTGCTTTCCCATGCGTTACCCTTTCCTTCCCTTGCCGTGCATTGCCTAGCGTGCGTTGTCGTGCCTTAGCCTTGTTGCCCCTTGCCGTGCCGTTCCTTCCGTTACCCTTGCCTTCCCTTGCTTTCCCTTTCCTTCCTTGCATTCCGTTACTCCTTGCTTGCTTTCCGTGCATTGCCTAGCCTTGCGTTGGCTTTCCTTAGCCTTGCCTCGCCTGACCGTGCTTTCCCTTGCGTTACCCTTTCCTTGCCTTGCCGTGCATTGCCTAGCCGTGCGTTGTCGTGCCTTAGCCTTGTTTCCCCTTGCCGTGCCGTTCCTTCCGTTACCCTTGCCTTTCCTTCCTTTCCCTTGCCTTCCTTACCTTCCGTTACTCTTTGCTTGCCTTCCGTTTATTGCCTAGACTTGCGTTGTCGTGCCTTAGCGTTGCCTCGCCTGACCGTGCTTTCAAATGCGTTACCCTTTCCTTGCCTTGACGTTCATTGCCTAGCGTTCGGTGTCGTGCCTTAGACTTGTTTCCCCTTGCCGTGCCGTTCCTTCCGTTTCCCTGGCCTTTCCTTCCTTTTCCTTGCCTTGCTTACCTTCCGTTACTCTTTGCTTGCCTTCCCTGAATTGCCTAGCCTTGCGTTCTCGTGCCTTAGCCTTATCTCGCCTGACCGTGCCTTCCTTTGCTTTAAGCTTTCCTTGCATTTTCGTGCATTGCCTAGCCTTGCGTTGTCGTGCATTAGCCTTGCCTAGCCTCACCGTGCCTTGCCTTGCGTTACCCTTTCCTTGCCTTGCCGTGCATTGCCTAGCCGTGCGTTGTCGTGCCTTAGCCTTGTTTCCCCTTGCCGTGGCGTGCCTTTTGTTACACTTGCCTTTCCTGGCTTTGACTTGCCTTCCTTTCCTTAAGTTACTCTTTCCTTGCCTTGCCGTGCATTGCCTAGCCTTGCATTGTCGTGCCTTATCCTTGCCTCACCTGACCGTGCCTTCCCCTGCGTTACCCTTTCCTTGCCTTGCCATGCATTGCCTAGCCCTGCGTTGCCGTGCCTTAGACTTGTTACCCCTTACAGTGCCGTTCCTTCCGTTACCCTTGCCTTCTCTTGCTTTCCCTTGCCTTCCTTGCGTTCCGTTACTCTTTGCTTGCTTTCCGTGCATTTCCTAGCCTTGCGTTGTCATGCCTTAGCCTTGCATCGCCTGACCGTGCTTTCCCATGCGTTACCCTTTCCTTGCCCTTCCGTGCATTGCCTAGCCGTGCGTTGTCGTGCCTTAGCCTTGTTTCCGCTTGCCGTGCCGTTCCTTCCGTTACACTTGCCTTTCCTTCCTTTCCCTTGCCTTCCTTACCTTCCGTTACTCTTTGCTTGCCTTCCGTGCATTGCCTAGCCTTGCGTTGTCGTGCCTTAGCGTTGCCTCGCCTGACCGTGCTTTCAAATGCGTTACCCTTTCCTTGCCTTGCCGTTCATTGCCTAGCGTTCGGTGTCGTGCCTTAGACTTGTTTCCCCTTGCCGTGCCGCTCCTTCCGTTACCCTGGCCTTTCCTTCCTTTTCCTTGCCTTGCTTACCTTCCGTTACTCTTTGCTTGCCTTCCGTGCATTGCCTAGCCTTGCGTTGTCGTGCCTTAGCCTTGTCTCGCCTGACCGTGCCTTCCTTTGCTTTAAGCTTTCCTTGCTTTGTCGTGCATTGCCTAGCCTTGCGTTGTCGTGCATTAGCCTTGCCTAGCCTCACCGTGCCTTGCCTTGCGTTACCCTTTCCTTGCCTTGCCGTGCATTGCCTAGCGTGCGTTGTCGTGCCTTAGCCTTGTTTCCCCTTGCCGTGCCGTTCCTTCCGTTACCCTTGCCTTCCCTTGCTTTCCCTTTCCTTCCTTGCATTCCGTTACTCCTTGCTTGCTTTCCGTGCATTGCCTAACCTTGCGTTGGCTTTCCTTAGCCTTGCCTCGGCTGACCGTGCTTTCCCATGCGTTACCCTTTCCTTGCCTTGCCGTGCATTGCCTAGCCCTGCGTTGTCGTGCCTTAGCATTCTTACCCCTTGCCGTGCCGTTCCTTCCGTTACCCTTGCCTTCCTTGCGTTCCGTTACACTTTGCTTGCTTTCCGTGCATTGCCTAGCCTTGCGTTGTCATGCCTTAGCCTTGCCTCGCCTGACCGTGCTTTCCCATGCGTTACCCTTTCCTTGCCTTGCCGTTCATTGCCTAGCGTGCGTTGTCGTGCCTTAGCCTTGTTGCCCCTTGCCGTGCCGTTCCTTCCGTTACACTTGCCTTTCCTTGCTTTCCCTTGCCTTCCTTACCTTCCGTTACTCTTTGCTTGCCTTCCCTGAATTGCCTAGCCTTGCGTTGTCGTGCCTTTGCCTTATCTCGCCTGACCTTGCCTTCCTTTGCTTTAAGCTTTCCTTGCATTGTCGTGCATTGCCTAGCCTTCCGTTTTCGTGCATTAGCCTTGTCTAGCCTCACCGTGCATTGCCTTGCCGTGCATTGCCTAGCCGTGCGTTGTCGTGCCTTAGCCTTGTTTCCCCTTGCCGTGCAGTTCCTTCCGTTACACTTGCCTTTCTTTGCTTTCCCTTGCCTTCCTTAACTTCCGTTACTCTTTGCTTGCCTTCCGTGCATTGCCTAGCCTTGCGTTGTCGTGCCTTAGCCTTGCCTCGCCTGAACGTGCTTTCCCATGCGTTACCCTTTCCTTGCCTTGCCGTGCATTGCCCAGCCTGCGTTGCCGTGCCTTAGCCTTGTTTCCCCTTGCCGTGCAATTCCTTCCGTTACCCTTGCCTTTCCTTGCTTTTCCTTGCCTTGCTTACCTTCCGTTACTCTTTGCTTCCCTTCCCTGCATTGCCTAGCCTTGCGTTGTCGTGCCTTAGCCTTATCTCGCCTGACCGTGCCTTCCTTTGCTTTAAGCTTTCCTTGCATTGTCGTGCATTGCCTAGCCTTGCGTTGTCGTGCATTAGCCTTGCCTAGCCTCACCGTGCCTTGCCTTGCGTTACCCTTTCCTTGCCTTGCCGTGCATTGCCTAGCCGTGCGTTGTCGTGCCTTAGCCTTTTTTCCCCTTGCCGTGGCGTGCCTTTTGTTACACTTGCCTTTCCTGGCTTTGACTTGCCTTCCTTTCCTTCCGGTACTCTTTCCTTGCCTTGCCGTGCATTGCCTAGCCTTGCATTGTCGTGCCTTATCCTTGCCTCACCTGACCGTGCCTTCCCCTGCGTTACCCTTTCCTTGCCTTGCCGTGCATTGCCTAGCCCTGCGTTGTCGTGCCTTAGCCTTCTTACCCCTAGCCGTGCCGTTCCTTCCGTTACCCTTGCCTTCCCTTGCTTTCCCTTGCCTTCCTTGCGTTCCGTTACTCTTTGCTTGCTTTCCGTGCATTGCCTAGCCTTGCGTTGTCATGCCTTAGCCTTGCATCGCCTGACCGTGCTTTCCCATGCGTTACCCTTTCCTTGCCTTGCCGTGCATTGCCTAGCCGTGCGTTGTCGTGCCTTAGCCTTGTTTCCCCTTGCCGTGCCGTTCCTTCCGTTACACTTGCCTTTCCTTCCTTTCCCTTGCCTTCCTTACCTTCCGTTACTCTTTGCTTGCCTTCCGTGCATTGCCTAGCCTTGCGTTGTTGTGCCTTAGCCTTGCCTCGCCTGAACGTGCTTTCCCATGCGTTACCCTTTCCTTGCCTTGCCGTGCATTGCCTAGCCTGCGTTGCCGTGCCTTAGCCTTGTTTCCCCTTGCCGTGCCGTTCCATCCGTTACCCTGGCCTTTACTTCCTTTTCCTTGCCTTGCTTACCTTCCGTTACTCTTTGCTTGCCTTCCGTTCATTGCCTAGCCTTGCGTTGTCGTGCCTTAGCGTTGCCTCGCCTGACCGTGCTTTCAAATGCGTTACCCTTTCCTTGCCTTGCCGTTCATTGCCTAGCGTTCGGTGTCGTGCCTTAGACTTGTTTCCCCTTGCCGTGCCGTTCCTTCCGTTACCCTGGCCTTTCCTTCCTTTTCCTTGCCTTGCTTACCTTCCGTTACTCTTTGCTTGCCTTCCCTGAATTGCCTAGCCTTGCGTTGTCGTGCCTTAGCCTTATCTCGCCTGACCGTGCCTTCCTTTGCTTTAAGCTTTCCTTGCATTGTCTTGCATTGCCTAGCCTTGCGTTGTCGTGCATTAACCTTGCCTAGCCTCACCGTGCCTTGCCTTGCGTTACCCTTTCCTTGCCTTGCCGTGCATTTCCTAGCCGTGTGTTGTCGTGCCTTAGCCTTGTTACCCCTTGCCGTGCCGTTCCTTCCGTTACCCTTGCCTTCCCTTGCTTTCCCTTTCCTTCCTTGCATTCCGTTACTCCCTGCTTGCTTTCCGTGCATTGCCTAGCCTTGCGTTGGCTTTCCTTAGCCTTGCCTCGCCTGACCGTGCTTTCCCATGCGTTACCCTTTCCTTGCCTTGCCGTGCATTGCCTAGCGTGCGTTGTCGTGCCTTAGCCTTGTTTCCCCTTGCCGTGCCGTTCCTTCCGTTACCCTTGCCTTCCCTTGCTTTCCCTTTCCTTCCTTCCATTCCGTTACTCCTTGCTTGCTTTCCGTGCATTGCCTATCCTTGCGTTGGCTTTCCTTAGCCTTGCCTCGCCTGACCGTGCTTTCCCATTCGTTACCCTTTCCTTGCCTTGCCATGCATTGCCTAGCGTGCGTTGTCGTGCCTTAGCCTTGTTTCCCCTTGCCGTGCCGTTCCTTCCGTTACACTTGCCTTTCTTTGCTTTCCCTTGCCTTCCTTACCTTCCGTTACTCTTGGCTTGCCTTCCGTGCATTGCCTAGTCTTGCGTTGTCGTGCCTTAGCCTTATCTCGCCTGACCGTGCCTTCCTTTGCTTTAAGCTTTACTTGCATTGTCGTGCATTGCCTAGCCTTGCGTTGTCGTGCATTAGCCTTGCCTAGCCTCACCGTGCCTTGCCTTGCGTTACCCTTTCCTTGCCTTGCCGTGCATTTCCTAGCCGTGTGTTGTCGTGCCTTAGCCTTGTTTCCCCTTGCCGTTGCGTGCCTTTTGTTACACTTGCCTTGCCTGGCTTTGCCTTGCCTTCCTTTCCTTCCGTTACTCTTTCCTTGCCTTGCCGTGCATTGCCTAGCGTGCGTTGTCGTGCCTTAGCCTTGTTTCCCCTTGCCGTGCCGTTCCTTCCGTTACACTTGCCTTCCCTTGCTTTCCCTTTCCTTCCTTGCATTCCGTTACTCCTTGCTTGCTTTCCGTGCATTGCCTAGCCTTGCGTTGGCTTTCCTTAGCCTTGCCTCGCCTGACCGTGCTTTCCCATGCGTTACCCTTGCCTTGCCTTGCCGTGCATTGCCTAGCGTGCGTTGTCGTGCCTTAGCCTTGTTTCCCCTTGCCGTGCCGTTCCTTCCGTTACACTTGCCTTTCTTTGCTTTCCCTTGCCTTCCTTACCTTCCGTTACTCTTTGCTTGCCTTCTGTGCATTGCCAAGCCTTGCGTTGTCGTGCCTTAGCCTTGCCTCCCCTGACCGTGCTTTCCCATGCGTTACCCTTCCTTGCCTTGCCGTGCATTGCCTAGCGTGCGTTGTCGTGCCTTAGCCTTGTTTCCCCTTGCCGTGCCGTTCCTTCCGTTACCCTTGCCTTGCCTTGTTACACTTTCCCTTGCCTTCCTTACCTTCCGTTACTCTTTGCTTGCCTTCCCTTCATTGCCTAGCCTTGCGTTGTCCTTCCTTAGCCTTATCTCGCCTGACCGTGCCTTCCTTTGCTTTAAGCTTTACTTGCATTGTCGTGCCTTGCCTAGCCTTGCGTTGTCGTGCATTAGCCTTGCCTAGCCTCACCGTGCCTTGCCTTGCGTTACCCTTTCCTTGCCTTGCCGTGCATTTCCTAGCCGTGTGTTGTCGTGCCTTAGCCTTGTTTCCCCTTGCCGTTGCGTGCCTTTTGTTACACTTGCCTTGCCTGGCTTTGCCTTGCCTTCCTTTCCTTCCGTTACTCTTTCCTTGCCTTGCCGTGCATTGCCTAGCCCTGCGTTGTCGTGCCTTAGCCTTGTTACCCCTTGCCGTGCCGTTCCTTCCGTTACCCTTGCCTTCCCTTGCTTTCCCTTGCCTTCCTTGTGTTCCGTTACTCTTTGCTTGCTTTCCGTGCATTGCCTAGCCTTGCGTTGTCATGCCTTAGGCTTGCCTCGCCTGACCGTGCTTTCCCATGCGTTACCCTTTCCTTGCCTTGCCGTGCATTGCCTAGCGTGCGTTGTCGTGCCTTAGCCTTGTTTCCCCTTGCCGTGCCGTTCCTTCCGTTACACTTGCCTTTCTTTGCTTTCCCTTGCCTTCCTTACCTTCCGTTACTCTTTGCTTGCCTTCCGTGCATTGCCTAGCCTTGCGTTGTCGTGCCTTAGCCTTATCTCGCCTGACCGTGCCTTCCTTTGCTTTAAGCTTTCCTTGCATTGTCGTGCATTGCCTAGCCTTGCGTTGTCGTGCATTAACCTTGCCTAGCCTCACCGTGCCTTGCCTTGCGTTACCCTTTCCTTGCCTTGCCGTGCATTGCCTAGCCGTGCGTTGTCGTGCCTTAGCCTTGATTCCCCTTGCCGTGGCGTGCCTTTTGTTACACTTGCCTTGCCTGGCTTTGCCTTGCCTTTCTTTCCTTCCGTTACTCTTTACTTGCCTTGCCGTGCATTGCCTAGCCTTGCATTGTCGTGCCTTATCCTTGCCTCACCTGACCGTGCCTTCCCCTGCGTTACCCTTTCCTTGCCTTCCCGTGCATTGCCTAGCCCTGCGTTGTCGTGCCTTAGCCTTCTTACCCCTTGCCGTGCCGTTCCTTCCCTTACCCTTGCTTTCCCTTGCTTTCCCTTGCCTTCCTTGCGTTCCGTTACTCTTTGCTTGCTTTCCGTGCATTGCCTAGCCTTGCGTTGTCATGCCTTAGCCTTGCCTCGCCTGACCGTGCTTTCCCATTCGTTACCCTTTCCTTGCCTTGCCATGCATTGCCTAGCGTGCGTTGTCGTGCCTTAGCCTTGTTTCCCCTTGCCGTGCCGTTCCTTCCGTTACACTTGCCTTTCTTTGCTTTCCCTTGCCTTCCTTACCTTCCGTTACTCTTGGCTTGCCTTCCGTGCATTGCCTAGTCTTGCGTTGTCGTGCCTTAGCCTTATCTCGCCTGTCCGTGCCTTCCTTTGCTTTAAGCTTTACTTGCATTGTCGTGCATTGCCTAGCCTTGCGTTGTCGTGCATTAGCCTTGCCTAGCCTCACCGTGCCTTGCCTTGCGTTACCCTTTCCTTGCCTTGCCGTGCATTTCCTAGCCGTGTGTTGTCGTGCCTTAGCCTTGTTTCCCCTTGCCGTTGCGTGCCTTTTGTTACACTTGCCTTGCCTGGCTTTGCCTTGCCTTCCTTTCCTTCCGTTACTCTTTCCTTGCCTTGCCGTGCATTGCCTAGCCGTGCGTTGTCGTGCCTTAGCCTTGTTTCCCCTTGCCGTGCCGTTCCTTCCGTTACCCTTGCCTTCCCTTGCTTTCCCTTTCCTTCCTTGCATTCCGTTACTCCTTGCTTGCTTTCCGTGCATTGCCTAGCCTTGCGTTGGCGTTCCTTAGCCTTGCCTCGCCTGACCGTGCTTTCCCATGCGTTACCCTTGCCTTGCCTTGCCGTGCATTGCCTAGCGTGCGTTGTCGTGCCTTAGCCTTGTTTCCCCTTGCCGTGCCGTTCCTTCCGTTACACTTGCCTTTCTTTGCTTTCCCTTGCCTTCCTTACCTTCCGTTACTCTTTGCTTGCCTTCTGTGCATTGCCAAGCCTTGCGTTGTCGTGCCTTAGCCTTGCCTCCCCTGACCGTGCTTTCCCATGCGTTACCCTTTCCTTGCCTTGCCGTGCATTGCCTAGCGTGCGTTGTCGTGCCTTAGACTTGTTTCCCCTTGCCGTGCCGTTCCTTCCGTTACCATTGCCTTTCCTTGCTTTCCCTTGCCTTCCTTACCTTCCGTTACTCTTTGCTTGCCTTCCCTTCATTGCCTAGCCTTGCGTTGTCGTTCCTTAGCCTTATCTCGCCTGACCGTGCCTTCCTTTGCTTTAAGCTTTACTTGCATTGTCGTGCCTTGCCTAGCCTTGCGTTGTCGTGCATTAGCCTTGCCTAGCCTCACCGTGCCTTGCCTTGCGTTACCCTTTCCTTGCCTTGCCGTGCATTTCCTAGCCGTGTGTTGTCGTGCCTTAGCCTTGTTTCCCCTTGCCGTTGCGTGCCTTTTGTTACACTTGCCTTGCCTGGCTTTGCCTTGCCTTTCTTTCCTTCCGTTACTCTTTACTTGCCTTGCCGTGCATTGCCTAGCCTTGCATTGTCGTGCCTTATCCTTGCCTCACCTGACCGTGCCTTCCCCTGCGTTACCCTTTCCTTGCCTTGCCGTGCATTGCCTAGCCCTGCGTTGTCGTGCCTTAGCCTTCTTACCCCTTGCCGTGCCGTTCCTTCCCTTACCCTTGCCTTCCCTTGCTTTCCCTTGCCTTCCTTGCGTTCCGTTACTCTTTGCTTGCTTTCCGTGCATTGCCTAGCCTTGCGTTGTCATGCCTTAGCCTTGCCTCGCCTGACCGTGCTTTCCCATGCGTTACCCTTTCCTTGCCTTGCCGTGCATTGCCTAGCGTGCGTTGTCGTGCCTTAGCCTTGTTTCCCCTTGCCGTGCCGTTCCTTCCGTTACACTTGCCTTTCCTTGCTTTCCCTTGCCTTCCTTACCTTCCGTTACTCTTTGCTTGCCTTCCCTGCATTGCCTAGCCTTGCGTTGTCGTGCCTTAGCGTTGCCTCGCTTGACCGTGCTTTCAAATGCGTTACCCTTTCCTTGCCTTGCCGTTCATTGCCTAGCGTTCGGTGTCGTGCCTTAGACTTGTTTCCCATTGCCGTGCCGTTCCTTCCGTTACCCTGGCCTTTCCTTCCTTTTCCTTGCCTTGCTTACCTTCCGTTACTCTTTGCTTGCCTTCCCTGAATTGCCTAGCCTTGCGTTGTCGTGCCTTAGCCTTATCTCGCCTGACCGTGCCTTCCTTTGCTTTAAGCTTTCCTTGCATTGTCTTGCATTGCCTAGCCTTGCGTTGTCGTGCATTAACCTTGCCTAGCCTCACCGTGCCTTGACTTGCGTTACCCTTTCCTTGCCTTGCCGTGCATTTCCTAGCCGTGTGTTGTCGTGCCTTAGCCTTGTTACCCCTTGCCGTGCCGTTCCTTCCGTTACCCTAGCCTTCCCTTGCTTTCCCTTGCCTTCCTTGCGTTCCGTTACTCTTTGCTTGCTTTCCGTGCATTGCCTAGCCTTGCGTTGTCGTGCCTTAGCCTTATCTCGCCTGACCGTGCCTTCCTTTGCTTTAAGCTTTCCTTGCATTGTCGTGCATTGCCTAGCCTTTCGTTGTCGTGCATTAGCCTTGCCTAGCCTCACCGTGCCTTACCTTCCGTTACTCTTTGCTTGCTTCCGTGCATTGCCTAGCCTTGCGTTGTCGTGCCTTAGCCTTGTCTCGCCTGACCGTGCCTTCCTTTGCTTTAAGCTTTCCTTGCATTGTCGTGCATTGCCTAGCCTTGCGTTGTCGTGCATTAACCTTGCCTAGCCTCACCGTGCCTTGCCTTGCGTTACCCTTTCCTTGCCTTGCCGTGCATTTCCTAGCCGTGTGTTGTCGTGCCTTAGCCTTGTTACCCCTTGCCGTGCCGTTCCTTCCGTTACCCTTGCCTTCCCTTGCTTTCCCTTTCCTTCCTTGCATTCCGTTACTCCTTGCTTGCTTTCCGTGCATTGCCTAGCCTTGCGTTGGCTTTCCTTAGCCTTACCTCGCAGGACCGTGCTTTCCCATGCGTTACCCTTTCCTTCCCTTGCCGTGCATTGCCTAGCCGTGCGTTGTCGTGCCTTAGCCTTGTTTCCCCTTGCCGTGCCGTTCCTTCCGTTACCCTTGCCTTCCCTTGCTTTCCCTTTCCTTCCTTGCATTCCGTTACTCCTTGCTTGCTTTCCGTGCATTGCCTAGCCTTGCGTTGGCTTTCCTTAGCCTTGCCTCGCCTGACCGTGCTTTCCCTTGCGTTACCCTTTCCTTGCCTTTCCGTGCATTGCCTAGCCGTGCGTTGTCGTGCCTTAGCCTTGTTTCCCCTTGCCGTGCCGTTCCTTCCGTTACACTTGCCTTTCCTTCCTTTCCCTTGCCTTCCTTACCTTCCGTTACTCTTTGCTTGTCTTCCGTTTATTGCCTAGACTTGCGTTGTCGTGCCTTAGCGTTGCCTCGCCTGACCGTGCTTTCAAATGCGTTACCCTTTCCTTGCCTTGACGTTCATTGCCTAGCGTTCGGTGTCGTGCCTTAGACTTGTTTCCCCTTGCCGTGCCGTTCCTTCCGTTTCCCTGGCCTTTCCTTCCTTTTCCTTGCCTTGCTTACCTTCCGTTACTCTTTGCTTGCCTTCCCTGAATTGCCTAGCCTTGCGTTCTCGTGCCTTAGCCTTATCTCGCCTGACCGTGCCTTCCTTTGCTTTAAGCTTTCCTTGCATTGTCGTGCATTGCCTAGCCTTGCGTTGTCGTGCATTAGCCTTGCCTAGCCTCACCGTGCCTTGCCTTGCGTTACCCTTTCCTTGCCTTGCCGTGCATTGCCTAGCCGTGCGTTGTCGTGCCTTAGCCTTGTTTCCCCTTGCCGTGGCGTGCCTTTTGTTACACTTGCCTTCCTGGCTTTGACTTGCCTTCCTTTCCTTCCGTTACTCTTTCCTTGCCTTGCCGTGCATTGCCTAGCCTTGCATTGTCGTGCCTTATCCTTGCCTCACCTGACCGTGCCTTCCCCTGCGTTACCCTTTCCTTGCCTTGCCGTGCATTGCCTAGCCCTGCGTTGCCGTGCCTTAGACTTGTTACCCCTTACAGTGCCGTTCCTTCCGTTACCCTTGCCTTCCCTTGCTTTCCCTTGCCTTTCTTGCGTTCCGTTACTCTTTGCTTGCTTTCCGTGCATTGCCTAGCCTTGCGTTGTCATGCCTTAGCCTTGCATCGCCTGACCGTGCTTTCCCATGCGTTACCCTTTCCTTGCCCTTCCGTGCATTGCCTAGCCGTGCGTTGTCGTGCCTTAGCCTTGTTTCCGCTTGCCGTGCCGTTCCTTCCGTTACACTTGCCTTTCCTTCCTTTCCCTTGCCTTCCTTACCTTCCGTTACTCTTTGCTTGCCTTCCGTGCATTGCCTAGCCTTGCGTTGTCGTGCCTTAGCGTTGCCTCGCCTGACCGTGCTTTCAAATGCGTTACCCTTTCCTTGCCTTGCCGTTCATTGCCTAGCGTTCGGTGTCGTGCCTTAGACTTATTTCCCCTTGCCGTGCCGTTCCTTCCGTTACCCTGGCCTTTCCTTCCTTTTCCTTGCCTTGCTTACCTTCCGTTACTCTTTGCTTGCCTTCCCTGCATTGCCTAGCCTTGCGTTGTCGTGCCTTAGCCTTGCCTCGCCTGACCGTGCCTTCCTTTGCTTTAAGCTTTCCTTGCTTTGTCGTGCATTGCCTAGCCTTGCGTTGTCGTGCATTAGCCTTGCCTAGCCTCACCGTGCCTTGCCTTGCGTTACCCTTTCCTTGCCTTGCCGTGCATTGCCTAGCGTGCGTTGTCGTGCCTTAGCCTTGTTTCCCCTTGCCGTGCCGTTCCTTCCGTTACCCTTGCCTTCCCTTGCTTTCCCTTTCCTTCCTTGCATTCCGTTACTCCTTGCTTGCTTTCCGTGCATTGCCTATCCTTGCGTTGGCTTTCCTTAGCCTTGCCTCGCCTGACCGTGCTTTCCCATTCGTTACCCTTTCCTTGCCTTGCCATGCATTGCCTAGCGTGCGTTGTCGTGCCTTAGCCTTGTTTCCCCTTGCCGTGCCGTTCCTTCCGTTACACTTGCCTTTCTTTGCTTTCCCTTGCCTTCCTTACCTTCCGTTACTCTTGGCTTGCCTTCCGTGCATTGCCTAGCCTTGCGTTGTCGTGCCTTAGCCTTATCTCGCCTGACCGTGCCTTCCTTTGCTTTAAGCTTTACTTGCATTGTCGTGCATTGCCTAGCCTTGCGTTGTCGTGCATTAGCCTTGCCTAGCCTCACCGTGCCTTGCCTTGCGTTACCCTTTCCTTGCCTTGCCGTGCATTTCCTAGCCGTGTGTTGTCGTGCCTTAGCCTTGTTTCCCCTTGCCGTTGCGTGCCTTTTGTTACACTTGCCTTGCCTGGCTTTGCCTTGCCTTCCTTTCCTTCCGTTACTCTTTCCTTGCCTTGCCGTGCATTGCCTAGCGTGCGTTGTCGTGCCTTAGCCTTGTTTCCCCTTGCCGTGCCGTTCCTTCCGTTACACTTGCCTTCCCTTGCTTTCCCTTTCCTTCCTTGCATTCCGTTACTCCTTGCTTGCTTTCCGTGCATTGCCTAGACTTGCGTTGGCTTTCCTTAGCCTTGCCTCGCCTGACCGTGCTTTCCCATGCGTTACCCTTTCCTTGCCTTGCCGTGCATTGCCTAGCGTGCGTTGTCGTGCCTTAGCCTTGTTTCCCCTTGCCGTGCCGTTCCTTCCGTTACACTTGCCTTTCTTTGCTTTCCCTTGCCTTCCTTACCTTCCGTTACTCTTTGCTTGCCTTCTGTGCATTGCCAAGCCTTGCGTTGTCGTGCCTTAGCCTTGCCTCCCCTGACCGTGCTTTCCCATGCGTTACCCTTCCTTGCCTTGCCGTGCATTGCCTAGCGTGCGTTGTCGTGCCTTAGACTTGTTTCCACTTGCCGTGCCGTTCCTTCCGTTACCATTGCCTTTCCTTGCTTTCCCTTGCCTTCCTTACCTTCCGTTACTCTTTGCTTGCCTTCCCTTCATTGCCTAGCCTTGCGTTGTCCTTCCTTAGCCTTATCTCGCCTGACCGTGCCTTCCTTTGCTTTAAGCTTTACTTGCATTGTCGTGCCTTGCCTAGCCTTGCGTTGTCGTGCATTAGCCTTGCCTAGCCTCACCGTGCCTTGCCTTGCGTTACCCTTTCCTTGCCTTGCCGTGCATTTCCTAGCCGTGTGTTGTCGTGCCTTAGCCTTGTTTCCCCTTGCCGTTGCGTGCCTTTTGTTACACTTGCCTTGCCTGGCTTTGCCTTGCCTTCCTTTCCTTCCGTTACTCTTTCCTTGCCTTGCCGTGCATTGCCTAGCCCTGCGTTGTCGTGCCTTAGCCTTGTTACCCCTTGCCGTGCCGTTCCTTCCGTTACCCTTGCCTTCCCTTGCTTTCCCTTGCCTTCCTTGTGTTCCGTTACTCTTTGCTTGCTTTCCGTGCATTGCCTAGCCTTGCGTTGTCATGCCTTAGGCTTGCCTCGCCTGACCGTGCTTTCCCATGCGTTACCCTTTCCTTGCCTTGCCGTGCATTGCCTAGCGTGCGTTGTCGTGCCTTAGCCTTGTTTCCCCTTGCCGTGCCGTTCCTTCCGTTACACTTGCCTTTCTTTGCTTTCCCTTGCCTTCCTTACCTTCCGTTACTCTTTGCTTGCCTTCCGTGCATTGCCTAGCCTTGCGTTGTCGTGCCTTAGCCTTATCTCGCCTGACCGTGCCTTCCTTTGCTTTAAGCTTTCCTTGCATTGTCGTGCATTGCCTAGCCTTGCGTTGTCGTGCATTAACCTTGCCTAGCCTCACCGTGCCTTGCCTTGCGTTACACTTTCCTTGCCTTGCCGTGCATTGCCTAGCCGTGCGTTGTCGTGCCTTAGCCTTGATTCCCCTTGCCGTGGCGTGCCTTTTGTTACACTTGCCTTGCCTGGCTTTGCCTTGCCTTTCTTTCCTTCCGTTACTCTTTACTTGCCTTGCCGTGCATTGCCTAGCCTTGCATTGTCGTGCCTTATCCTTGCCTCACCTGACCGTGCCTTCCCCTGCGTTACCCTTTCCTTGCCTTGCCGTGCATTGCCTAGCCCTGCGTTGTCGTGCCTTAGCCTTCTTACCCCTTGCCGTGCCGTTCCTTCCCTTACCCTTGCCTTCCCTTGCTTTCCCTTGCCTTCCTTGCGTTCCGTTACTCTTTGCTTGCTTTCCGTGCATTGCCTAGCCTTGCGTTGTCATGCCTTAGCCTTGCCTCGCCTGACCGTGCTTTCCCATGCGTTACCCTTTCCTTGCCTTGCCGTGCATTGCCTAGCGTGCGTTGTCGTGCCTTAGCCTTGTTTCCCCTTGCATTGCCGTTCCTTCCGTTACACTTGCCTTTCCTTGCTTTCCCTTGCCTTCCTTACCTTCCGTTACTCTTTGCTTGCCTTCCGTGCATTGCCTAGCCTTGCGTTGTCGTGCCTTAGCGTTGCCTCGCCTGACCGTGCTTTCAAATGCGTTACCCTTTCCTTGCCTTGCCGTTCATTGCCTAGCGTTCGGTGTCGTGCCTTAGACTTGTTTCCCATTGCCGTGCCGTTCCTTCCGTTACCCTGGCCTTTCCTTCCTTTTCCTTGCCTTGCTTACCTTCCGTTACTCTTTGCTTGCCTTCCCTGAATTGCCTAGCCTTGCGTTGTCGTGCCTTAGCCTTATCTCGCCTGACCGTGCCTTCCTTTGCTTTAAGCTTTCCTTGCATTGTCTTGCATTGCCTAGCCTTGCGTTTTCGTGCATTAACCTTGCCTAGCCTCACCGTGTCTTGACTTGCGTTACCCTTTCCTTGCCTTGCCGTGCATTTCCTAGCCGTGTGTTGTCGTGCCTTAGCCTTGTTACCCCTTGCCGTGCCGTTCCTTCCGTTACCCTTGCCTTCCCTTGCTTTCCCTTGCCTTCCTTGCGTTCCGTTACTCTTTGCTTGCTTTCCGTGCATTGCCTAGCCTTGCGTTGTCGTGCCTTAGCCTTATCTCGCCTGACCGTGCCTTCCTTTGCTTTAAGCTTTACTTGCATTGTCGTGCATTGCCTAGCCTTGCGTTGTCGTGCATTAACCTTGCCTAGCCTCACCGTGCCTTACCTTCCGTTACTCTTTGCTTGCCTTCCGTGCATTGCCTAGCCTTGCGTTGTTGTGCCTTAGCCTTGCCTCGCCTGAACGTGCTTTCCCATGCGTTACCCTTTCCTTGCCTTGCCGTGCATTGCCTAGCCTGCGTTGACGTGCGTTAGCCTTGTTTCCCCTTGCCGTGCCGTTCCTTCCGTTACCCTGGCCTTTCCTTCCTTTTCCTTGCCTTGCTTACCTTCCGTTACTCTTTACTTGCCTTCCCTGAATTTCCTAGCCTTGCGTTGTCGTGCCTTAGCCTTATCTCGCCTGACCTTGCCTTCCTTTGCTTTAAGCTTTCCTTGCATTGTCGTGCATCGCCTAGCCATGCGTTTTCGTGCATTAGCCTTGCCTAGCCTCACCGTGCCTTTCCTTGCGTTACCGTTTGCTTGCCTTGCCGTGCATTGCCTAGCCGTGCCTTGTCGTGCCTTAGGCTTGTTTCCCCTTGCCGTGCCGTTCCTTCCGTTACACTTGCCTTTCTTTGCTTTCCCTTTCCTTCCTTATCTTCCGTTACTCTTTGCTTGCCTTCCGTGCATTGCCTAGCCTTGGGTTGTCGTGCCTTAGCCTTGCCTCGCCTGTCCGTGCTTTCCCATGCGTTACCCTTTCCTTGCCTTGCCGTGCATTGCCTAGCGTGCGTTGTCGTGCCTTAGCCTTGTTTCCCTTTGCCGTGCCGTTCCTTCCGTTACCATTGCCTTTCCTTGCTTTCCCTTGCCTTCCTTACCTTCCGTTACTCTTTGCTTGCCTTCCGTGCATTGCCTAGCCTTGCGTTGTCGTGCCTTAGCCTTATCTCGCCTGACCGTGCCTTCCTTTGCTTTAAGCTTTCCTTGCATTGTCGTGCATTGCCTAGCCTTGCGTTGTCGTGCATTAACCTTGCCTAGCCTCACCGTGCCTTGCCTTGCGTTACCCTTTCCTTGCCTTGCCGTGCATTTCCTAGCCGTGTGTTGTCGTGCCTTAGCCTTGTTACCCCTTGCCGTGCCGTTCCTTCCGTTACCCTTGCCTTCCCTTGCTTTCCCTTTCCTTCCTTGCATTCCGTTACTCCTTGCTTGCTTTCCGTGCATTGCCTAGCCTTGCGTTGGCTTTCCTTAGCCTTACCTCGCAGGACCGTGCTTTCCCATGCGTTACCCTTTCCTTCCCTTGCCGTGCATTGCCTAGCGTGCGTTGTCGTGCCTTAGCCTTGTTTCCCCTTGCCGTGCCGTTCCTTCCGTTACCCTTGCCTTCCCTTGCTTTCCCTTTCCTTCCTTGCATTCCATTACTCCTTGCTTGCTTTCCGTGCATTGCCTAGCCTTGCGTTGGCTTTCCTTAGCCTTGCCTCGCCTGACCGTGCTTTCCCTTGCGTTACCCTTTCCTTGCCTTTCCGTGCATTGTCTAGCCGTGCGTTGTCGTGCCTTAGCCTTGTTTCCCCTTGCCGTGCCGTTCCTTCCGTTACACTTGCCTTTCCTTCCTTTCCCTTGCCTTCCTTACCTTCCGTTACTCTTTGCTTGCCTTCCGTTTATTGCCTAGACTTGCGTTGTCGTGCCTTAGCGTTGCCTCGCCTGACCGTGCTTTCAAATGCGTTACCCTTTCCTTGCCTTGACGTTCATTGCCTAGCGTTCGGTGTCGTGCCTTAGACTTGTTTCCCCTTGCCGTGCCGTTCCTTCCGTTACCCTGGCCTTTCCTTCCTTTTCCTTGCCTTGCTTACCTTCCGTTACTCTTTGCTTGCCTTCCCTGAATTGCCTAGCCTTGCGTTCTCGTGCCTTAGCCTTATCTCGCCTGACCGTGCCTTCCTTTGCTTTAAGCTTTCCTTGCATTGTCGTGCATTGCCTAGCCTTGCGTTGTCGTGCATTAGCCTTGCCTAGCCTCACCGTGCCTTGCCTTGCGTTACCCTTTCCTTGCCTTGCCGTGCATTGCCTAGCCGTGCGTTGTCGTGCCTTAGCCTTGTTTCCCCTTGCCGTGGCGTGCCTTTTGTTACACTTGCCTTTCCTGGCTTTGACTTGCCTTCCTTTCCTTCCGTTACTCTTTCCTTGCCTTGCCGTGCATTGCCTAGCCTTGCATTGTCGTGCCTTATCCTTGCCTCACCTGACCGTGCCTTCCCCTGCGTTACCCTTTCCTTGCCTTGCCGTGCATTGCCTAGCCCTGCGTTGCCGTGCCTTAGACTTGTTACCCCTTACAGTGCCGTTCCTTCCATTACCCTTGCCTTCCCTTGCTTTCCCTTGCCTTCCTTGCGTTCCGTTACTCTTTGCTTGCTTTCCGTGCATTGCCTAGCCTTGCGTTGTCATGCCTTAGCCTTGCCTCGCCTGACCGTGCTTTCCCATGCGTTACACTTTCCTTGCCTTGCCGTGCATTGCCTAGCCCTGCGTTGTCGTGCCTTAGCCTTGTTACCGCTTGCCGTGCCGTTCCTTCCGTTACACTTGCCTTTCCTTCCTTTCCCTTGCCTTCCTTACCTTCCGTTACTCTTTGCTTGCCTTCCGTGCATTGCCTAGCCTTGCGTTGTCGTGCCTTAGCGTTGCCTCGCCTGACCGTGCTTTCAAATGCGTTACCCTTTCCTTGCCTTGCCCTTCATTGCCTAGCGTTCGGTGTCGTGCCTTAGACTTGTTTCCCCTTGCCGTGCCGTTCCTTCCGTTACCCTGGCCTTTCCTTCCTTTTCCTTGCCTTGCTTACCTTCCGTTACTCTTTGCTTGCCTTCCGTGCATTGCCTAGCCTTGCGTTGTCGTGCCTTAGCCTTGTCTCGCCTGACCGTGCCTTCCTTTGCTTTAAGCTTTCCTTGCTTTGTCGTGCATTGCCTAGCCTTGCGTTGTCGTGCATTAGCCTTGCCTAGCCTCACCGTGCCTTGCCTTGCGTTACCCTTTCCTTGCCTTGCCGTGCATTGCCCAGCCTGCGTTGCCGTGCCTTAGCCTTGTTTCCCCTTGCCGTGCAATTCCTTCCGTTACCCTTGCCTTTCCTTGCTTTTCCTTGCCTTGCTTACCTTCCGTTACTCTTTGCTTCCCTTCCCTGCATTGCCTAGCCTTGCGTTGTCGTGCCTTAGCCTTATCTCGCCTGACCGTGCCTTCCTTTGCTTTAAGCTTTCCTTGCATTGTCGTGCATTGCCTAGCCTTGCGTTGTCGTGCATTAGCCTTGCCTAGCCTCACCGTGCCTTGCCTTGCGTTACCCTTTCCTTGCCTTGCCGTGCATTGCCTAGCCGTGCGTTGTCGTGCCTTAGCCTTTTTTCCCCTTGCCGTGGCGTGCCTTTTGTTACACTTGCCTTTCCTGGCTTTGACTTGCCTTCCTTTCCTTCCGGTACTCTTTCCTTGCCTTGCCGTGCATTGCCTAGCCTTGCATTGTCGTGCCTTATCCTTGCCTCACCTGACCGTGCCTTCCCCTGCGTTACCCTTTCCTTGCCTTGCCGTGCATTGCCTAGCCCTGCGTTGTCGTGCCTTAGCCTTCTTACCCCTAGCCGTGCCGTTCCTTCCGTTACCCTTGCCTTCCCTTGCTTTCCCTTGCCTTCCTTGCGTTCCGTTACTCTTTGCTTGCTTTCCGTGCATTGCCTAGCCTTGCGTTGTCATGCCTTAGCCTTGCATCGCCTGACCGTGCTTTCCCATGCGTTACCCTTTCCTTGCCTTGCCGTGCATTGCCTAGCCGTGCGTTGTCGTGCCTTAGCCTTGTTTCCCCTTGCCGTGCCGTTCCTTCCGTTACACTTGCCTTTCCTTCCTTTCCCTTGCCTTCCTTACCTTCCGTTACTCTTTGCTTGCCTTCCGTGCATTGCCTAGCCTTGCGTTGTTGTGCCTTAGCCTTGCCTCGCCTGAACGTGCTTTCCCATGCGTTACCCTTTCCTTGCCTTGCCGTGCATTGCCTAGCCTGCGTTGCCGTGCCTTAGCCTTGTTTCCCCTTGCCGTGCCGTTCCTTCCGTTACCCTGGCCTTTCCTTCCTTTTCCTTGCCTTGCTTACCTTCCGTTACTCTTTGCTTGCCTTCCGTGCATTGCCTAGCCTTGCGTTGTCGTGCCTTAGCGTTGCCTCGCCTGACCGTGCTTTCAAATGCGTTACCCTTTCCTTGCCTTGCCGTTCATTGCCTAGCGTTCGGTGTCGTGCCTTAGACTTGTTTCCCCTTGCCGTGCCGTTCCTTCCGTTACCCTGGCCTTTCCTTCCTTTTCCTTGCCTTGCTTACCTTCCGTTACTCTTTGCTTGCCTTCCCTGAATTGCCTAGCCTTGCGTTGTCGTGCCTTAGCCTTATCTCGCCTGACCGTGCCTTCCTTTGCTTTAAGCTTTCCTTGCATTGTCTTGCATTGCCTAGCCTTGCGTTGTCGTGCATTAACCTTGCCTAGCCTCACCGTGCCTTGCCTTGCGTTACCCTTTCCTTGCCTTGCCGTGCATTTCCTAGCCGTGTGTTGTCGTGCCTTAGCCTTGTTACCCCTTGCCGTGCCGTTCCTTCCGTTACCCTTGCCTTCCCTTGCTTTCCCTTTCCTTCCTTGCATTCCGTTACTCCCTGCTTGCTTTCCGTGCATTGCCTAGCCTTGCGTTGGCTTTCCTTAGCCTTGCCTCGCCTGACCGTGCTTTCCCATGCGTTACCCTTTCCTTGCCTTGCCGTGCATTGCCTAGCGTGCGTTGTCGTGCCTTAGCCTTGTTTCCCCTTGCCGTGCCGTTCCTTCCGTTACCCTTGCCTTCCCTTGCTTTCCCTTTCCTTCCTTGCATTCCGTTACTCCTTGCTTGCTTTCCGTGCATTGCCTATCCTTGCGTTGGCTTTCCTTAGCCTTGCCTCGCCTGACCGTGCTTTCCCATTCGTTACCCTTTCCTTGCCTTGCCATGCATTGCCTAGCGTGCGTTGTCGTGCCTTAGCCTTGTTTCCCCTTGCCGTGCCGTTCCTTCCGTTACACTTGCCTTTCTTTGCTTTCCCTTGCCTTCCTTACCTTCCGTTACTCTTGGCTTGCCTTCCGTGCATTGCCTAGCCTTGCGTTGTCGTGCCTTAGCCTTATCTCGCCTGACCGTGCCTTCCTTTGCTTTAAGCTTTACTTGCATTGTCGTGCATTGCCTAGCCTTGCGTTGTCGTGCATTAGCCTTGCCTAGCCTCACCGTGCCTTGCCTTGCGTTACCCTTTCCTTGCCTTGCCGTGCATTTCCTAGCCGTGTGTTGTCGTGCCTTAGCCTTGTTTCCCCTTGCCGTTGCGTGCCTTTTGTTACACTTGCCTTGCCTGGCTTTGCCTTGCCTTCCTTTCCTTCCGTTACTCTTTCCTTGCCTTGCCGTGCATTGCCTAGCGTGCGTTGTCGTGCCTTAGCCTTGTTTCCCCTTGCCGTGCCGTTCCTTCCGTTACACTTGCCTTCCCTTGCTTTCCCTTTCCTTCCTTGCATTCCGTTACTCCTTGCTTGCTTTCCGTGCATTGCCTAGCCTTGCGTTGGCTTTCCTTAGCCTTGCCTCGCCTGACCGTGCTTTCCCATGCGTTACCCTTGCCTTGCCTTGCCGTGCATTGCCTAGCGTGCGTTGTCGTGCCTTAGCCTTGTTTCCCCTTGCCGTGCCGTTCCTTCCGTTACACTTGCCTTTCTTTGCTTTCCCTTGCCTTCCTTACCTTCCGTTACTCTTTGCTTGCCTTCTGTGCATTGCCAAGCCTTGCGTTGTCGTGCCTTAGCCTTGCCTCCCCTGACCGTGCTTTCCCATGCGTTACCCTTCCTTGCCTTGCCGTGCATTGCCTAGCGTGCGTTGTCGTGCCTTAGACTTGTTTCCCCTTGCCGTGCCGTTCCTTCCGTTACCATTGCCTTTACTTGCTTTCCCTTGCCTTCCTTACCTTCCGTTACTCTTTGCTTGCCTTCCCTTCATTGCCTAGCCTTGCGTTGTCCTTCCTTAGCCTTATCTCGCCTGACCGTGCCTTCCTTTGCTTTAAGCTTTACTTGCATTGTCGTGCCTTGCCTAGCCTTGCGTTGTCGTGCATTAGCCTTGCCTAGCCTCACCGTGCCTTGCCTTGCGTTACCCTTTCCTTGCCTTGCCGTGCATTTCCTAGCCGTGTGTTGTCGTGCCTTAGCCTTGTTTCCCCTTGCCGTTGCGTGCCTTTTGTTACACTTGCCTTGCCTGGCTTTGCCTTGCCTTCCTTTCCTTCCGTTACTCTTTCCTTGCCTTGCCGTGCATTGCCTAGCCCTGCGTTGTCGTGCCTTAGCCTTGTTACCCCTTGCCGTGCCGTTCCTTCCGTTACCCTTGCCTTCCCTTGCTTTCCCTTGCCTTCCTTGTGTTCCGTTACTCTTTGCTTGCTTTCCGTGCATTGCCTAGCCTTGCGTTGTCATGCCTTAGGCTTGCCTCGCCTGACCGTGCTTTCCCATGCGTTACCCTTTCCTTGCCTTGCCGTGCATTCCCTAGCGTGCGTTGTCGTGCCTTAGCCTTGTTTCCCCTTGCCGTGCCGTTCCTTCCGTTACACTTGCCTTTCTTTGCTTTCCCTTGCCTTCCTTACCTTCCGTTACTCTTTGCTTGCCTTCCGTGCATTGCCTAGCCTTGCGTTGTCGTGCCTTAGCCTTATCTCGCCTGACCGTGCCTTCCTTTGCTTTAAGCTTTCCTTGCATTGTCGTGCATTGCCTAGCCTTGCGTTGTCGTGCATTAACCTTGCCTAGCCTCACCGTGCCTTGCCTTGCGTTACCCTTTCCTTGCCTTGCCGTGCATTGCCTAGCCGTGCGTTGTCGTGCCTTAGCCTTGATTCCCCTTGCCGTGGCGTGCCTTTTGTTACACTTGCCTTGCCTGGCTTTGCCTTGCCTTTCTTTCCTTCCGTTACTCTTTACTTGCCTTGCCGTGCATTGCCTAGCCTTGCATTGTCGTGCCTTATCCTTGCCTCACCTGACCGTGCCTTCCCCTGCGTTACCCTTTCCTTGCCTTGCCGTGCATTGCCTAGCCCTACGTTGTCGTGCCTTAGCCTTCTTACCCCTTGCCGTGCCGTTCCTTCCCTTACCCTTGCCTTCCCTTGCTTTCCCTTGCCTTCCTTGCGTTCCGTTACTCTTTGCTTGCTTTCCGTGCATTGCCTAGCCTTGCGTTCTCATGCCTTAGCCTTGCCTCGCCTGACCGTGCTTTCCCATGCGTTACCCTTTCCTTGCCTTGCCGTGCATTCCCTAGCGTGCGTTGTCGTGCCTTAGCCTTGTTTCCCCTTGCCGTGCCGTTCCTTCCGTTACACTTGCCTTTCCTTGCTTTCCCTTGCCTTCCTTACCTTCCGTTACTCTTTGCTTGCCTTCCGTGCATTGCCTAGCCTTGCGTTGTCGTGCCTTAGCGTTGCCTCGCCTGACCGTGCTTTCAAATGCGTTACCCTTTCCTTGCCTTGCCGTTCATTGCCTAGCGTTCGGTGTCGTGCCTTAGACTTGTTTCCCATTGCCGTGCCGTTCCTTCCGTTACCCTGGCCTTTCCTTCCTTTTCCTTGCCTTGCTTACCTTCCGTTACTCTTTGCTTGCCTTCCCTGAATTGCCTAGCCTTGCGTTGTCGTGCCTTAGCCTTATCTCGCCTGACCGTGCCTTCCTTTGCTTTAAGC
Source organism: Macrotis lagotis (assembly GCF_037893015.1). NCBI lineage: Eukaryota > Metazoa > Chordata > Mammalia > Peramelemorphia > Peramelidae > Macrotis > Macrotis lagotis. The sequence continues at coordinate 375,447 of NW_027421990.1, forward strand.
TTTCCTTGCATTGTCTTGCATTGCCTAGCCTTGCGTTGTCGTGCATTAACCTTGCCTAGCCTCACCGTGCCTTGCCTTGCGTTACCCTTTCCTTGCCTTGCCGTGCATTTCCTAGCCGTGTGTTGTCGTGCCTTAGCCTTGTTACCCCTTGCCGTGCCGTTCCTTCCGTTACCCTTGCCTTCCCTTGCTTTCCCTTTCCTTCCTTGCATTCCGTTACTCCCTGCTTGCTTTCCGTGCATTGCCTAGCCTTGCGTTGGCTTTCCTTAGCCTTGCCTCGCCTGACCGTGCTTTCCCATGCGTTACCCTTTCCTTGCCTTGCCGTGCATTGCCTAGCGTGCGTTGTCGTGCCTTAGCCTTGTTTCCCCTTGCCGTGCCGTTCCTTCCGTTACCCTTGCCTTCCCTTGCTTTCCCTTTCCTTCCTTGCATTCCGTTACTCCTTGCTTGCTTTCCGTGCATTGCCTATCCTTGCGTTGGCTTTCCTTAGCCTTGCCTCGCCTGACCGTGCTTTCCCATTCGTTACCCTTTCCTTGCCTTGCCATGCATTGCCTAGCGTGCGTTGTCGTGCCTTAGCCTTGTTTCCCCTTGCCGTGCCGTTCCTTCCGTTACACTTGCCTTTCTTTGCTTTCCCTTGCCTTCCTTACCTTCCGTTACTCTTGGCTTGCCTTCCGTGCATTGCCTAGCCTTGCGTTGTCGTGCCTTAGCCTTATCTCGCCTGACCGTGCCTTCCTTTGCTTTAAGCTTTACTTGCATTGTCGTGCATTGCCTAGCCTTGCGTTGTCGTGCATTAGCCTTGCCTAGCCTCACCGTGCCTTGCCTTGCGTTACCCTTTCCTTGCCTTGCCGTGCATTTCCTAGCCGTGTGTTGTCGTGCCTTAGCCTTGTTTCCCCTTGCCGTTGCGTGCCTTTTGTTACACTTGCCTTGCCTGGCTTTGCCTTGCCTTCCTTTCCTTCCGTTACTCTTTCCTTGCCTTGCCGTGCATTGCCTAGCGTGCGTTGTCGTGCCTTAGCCTTGTTTCCCCTTGCCGTGCCGTTCCTTCCGTTACACTTGCCTTCCCTTGCTTTCCCTTTCCTTCCTTGCATTCCGTTACTCCTTGCTTGCTTTCCGTGCATTGCCTAGCCTTGCGTTGGCTTTCCTTAGCCTTGCCTCGCCTGACCGTGCTTTCCCATGCGTTACCCTTGCCTTGCCTTGCCGTGCATTGCCTAGCGTGCGTTGTCGTGCCTTAGCCTTGTTTCCCCTTGCCGTGCCGTTCCTTCCGTTACACTTGCCTTTCTTTGCTTTCCCTTGCCTTCCTTACCTTCCGTTACTCTTTGCTTGCCTTCTGTGCATTGCCAAGCCTTGCGTTGTCGTGCCTTAGCCTTGCCTCCCCTGACCGTGCTTTCCCATGCGTTACCCTTCCTTGCCTTGCCGTGCATTGCCTAGCGTGCGTTGTCGTGCCTTAGACTTGTTTCCCCTTGCCGTGCCGTTCCTTCCGTTACCATTGCCTTTACTTGCTTTCCCTTGCCTTCCTTACCTTCCGTTACTCTTTGCTTGCCTTCCCTTCATTGCCTAGCCTTGCGTTGTCCTTCCTTAGCCTTATCTCGCCTGACCGTGCCTTCCTTTGCTTTAAGCTTTACTTGCATTGTCGTGCCTTGCCTAGCCTTGCGTTGTCGTGCATTAGCCTTGCCTAGCCTCACCGTGCCTTGCCTTGCGTTACCCTTTCCTTGCCTTGCCGTGCATTTCCTAGCCGTGTGTTGTCGTGCCTTAGCCTTGTTTCCCCTTGCCGTTGCGTGCCTTTTCTTACACTTGCCTTGCCTGGCTTTGCCTTGCCTTCCTTTCCTTCCGTTACTCTTTCCTTGCCTTGCCGTGCATTGCCTAGCCCTGCGTTGTCGTGCCTTAGCCTTGTTACCCCTTGCCGTGCCGTTCCTTCCGTTACCCTTGCCTTCCCTTGCTTTCCCTTGCCTTCCTTGTGTTCCGTTACTCTTTGCTTGCTTTCCGTGCATTGCCTAGCCTTGCGTTGTCATGCCTTAGGCTTGCCTCGCCTGACCGTGCTTTCCCATGCGTTACCCTTTCCTTGCCTTGCCGTGCATTCCCTAGCGTGCGTTGTCGTGCCTTAGCCTTGTTTCCCCTTGCCGTGCCGTTCCTTCCGTTACACTTGCCTTTCTTTGCTTTCCCTTGCCTTCCTTACCTTCCGTTACTCTTTGCTTGCCTTCCGTGCATTGCCTAGCCTTGCGTTGTCGTGCCTTAGCCTTATCTCGCCTGACCGTGCCTTCCTTTGCTTTAAGCTTTCCTTGCATTGTCGTGCATTGCCTAGCCTTGCGTTGTCGTGCATTAACCTTGCCTAGCCTCACCGTGCCTTGCCTTGCGTTACCCTTTCCTTGCCTTGCCGTGCATTGCCTAGCCGTGCGTTGTCGTGCCTTAGCCTTGATTCCCCTTGCCGTGGCGTGCCTTTTGTTACACTTGCCTTGCCTGGCTTTGCCTTGCCTTTCTTTCCTTCCGTTACTCTTTACTTGCCTTGCCGTGCATTGCCTAGCCTTGCATTGTCGTGCCTTATCCTTGCCTCACCTGACCGTGCCTTCCCCTGCGTTACCCTTTCCTTGCCTTGCCGTGCATTGCCTAGCCCTACGTTGTCGTGCCTTAGCCTTCTTACCCCTTGCCGTGCCGTTCCTTCCCTTACCCTTGCCTTCCCTTGCTTTCCCTTGCCTTCCTTGCGTTCCGTTACTCTTTGCTTGCTTTCCGTGCATTGCCTAGCCTTGCGTTGTCATGCCTTAGCCTTGCCTCGCCTGACCGTGCTTTCCCATGCGTTACCCTTTCCTTGCCTTGCCGTGCATTGCCTATCGTGCGTTGTCGTGCCTTAGCCTTGTTTCCCCTTGCCGTGCCGTTCCTTCCGTTACACTTGCCTTTCCTTGCTTTCCCTTGCCTTCCTTACCTTCCGTTACTCTTTGCTTGCCTTCCGTGCATTGCCTAGCCTTGCGTTGTCGTGCCTTAGCGTTGCCTCGCCTGACCGTGCTTTCAAATGCGTTACCCTTTCCTTGCCTTGCCGTTCATTGCCTAGCGTTCGGTGTCGTGCCTTAGACTTGTTTCCCATTGCCGTGCCGTTCCTTCCGTTACCCTGGCCTTTCCTTCCTTTTCCTTGCCTTGCTTACCTTCCGTTACTCTTTGCTTGCCTTCCCTGAATTGCCTAGCCTTGCGTTGTCGTGCCTTAGCCTTATCTCGCCTGACCGTGCCTTCCTTTGCTTTAAGCTTTCCTTGCATTGTCTTGCATTGCCTAGCCTTGCGTTGTCGTGCATTAACCTTGCCTAGCCTCACCGTGCCTTGCCTTGCGTTACCCTTTCCTTGCCTTGCCGTGCATTTCCTAGCCGTGTGTTGTCGTGCCTTAGCCTTGTTACCCCTTGCCGTGCCGTTCCTTCCGTTACCCTTGCCTTCCCTTGCTTTCCCTTTCCTTCCTTGCATTCCGTTACTCCCTGCTTGCTTTCCGTGCATTGCCTAGCCTTGCGTTGGCTTTCCTTAGCCTTGCCTCGCCTGACCGTGCTTTCCCATGCGTTACCCTTTCCTTGCCTTGCCGTGCATTGCCTAGCGTGCGTTGTCGTGCCTTAGCCTTGTTTCCCCTTGCCGTGCCGTTCCTTCCGTTACCCTTGCCTTCCCTTGCTTTCCCTTTCCTTCCTTGCATTCCGTTACTCCTTGCTTGCTTTCCGTGCATTGCCTATCCTTGCGTTGGCTTTCCTTAGCCTTGCCTCGCCTGACCGTGCTTTCCCATTCGTTACCCTTTCCTTGCCTTGCCATGCATTGCCTAGCGTGCGTTGTCGTGCCTTAGCCTTGTTTCCCCTTGCCGTGCCGTTCCTTCCGTTACACTTGCCTTTCTTTGCTTTCCCTTGCCTTCCTTACCTTCCGTTACTCTTGGCTTGCCTTCCGTGCATTGCCTAGCCTTGCGTTGTCGTGCCTTAGCCTTATCTCGCCTGACCGTGCCTTCCTTTGCTTTAAGCTTTCCTTGCATTGTCTTGCATTGCCTAGCCTTGCGTTGTCGTGCATTAACCTTGCCTAGCCTCACCGTGCCTTGCCTTGCGTTACCCTTTCCTTGCCTTGCCGTGCATTTCCTAGCCGTGTGTTGTCGTGCCTTAGCCTTGTTACCCCTTGCCGTGCCGTTCCTTCCGTTACCCTTGCCTTCCCTTGCTTTCCCTTTCCTTCCTTGCATTCCGTTACTCCCTGCTTGCTTTCCGTGCATTGCCTAGCCTTGCGTTGGCTTTCCTTAGCCTTGCCTCGCCTGACCGTGCTTTCCCATGCGTTACCCTTTCCTTGCCTTGCCGTGCATTGCCTAGCGTGCGTTGTCGTGCCTTAGCCTTGTTTCCCCTTGCCGTGCCGTTCCTTCCGTTACCCTTGCCTTCCCTTGCTTTCCCTTTCCTTCCTTGCATTCCGTTACTCCTTGCTTGCTTTCCGTGCATTGCCTATCCTTGCGTTGGCTTTCCTTAGCCTTGCCTCGCCTGACCGTGCTTTCCCATTCGTTACCCTTTCCTTGCCTTGCCATGCATTGCCTAGCGTGCGTTGTCGTGCCTTAGCCTTGTTTCCCCTTGCCGTGCCGTTCCTTCCGTTACACTTGCCTTTCTTTGCTTTCCCTTGCCTTCCTTACCTTCCGTTACTCTTGGCTTGCCTTCCGTGCATTGCCTAGCCTTGCGTTGTCGTGCCTTAGCCTTATCTCGCCTGACCGTGCCTTCCTTTGCTTTAAGCTTTACTTGCATTGTCGTGCATTGCCTAGCCTTGCGTTGTCGTGCATTAGCCTTGCCTAGCCTCACCGTGCCTTGCCTTGCGTTACCCTTTCCTTGCCTTGCCGTGCATTTCCTAGCCGTGTGTTGTCGTGCCTTAGCCTTGTTTCCCCTTGCCGTTGCGTGCCTTTTGTTACACTTGCCTTGCCTGGCTTTGCCTTGCCTTCCTTTCCTTCCGTTACTCTTTCCTTGCCTTGCCGTGCATTGCCTAGCGTGCGTTGTCGTGCCTTAGCCTTGTTTCCCCTTGCCGTGCCGTTCCTTCCGTTACACTTGCCTTCCCTTGCTTTCCCTTTCCTTCCTTGCATTCCGTTACTCCTTGCTTGCTTTCCGTGCATTGCCTAGCCTTGCGTTGGCTTTCCTTAGCCTTGCCTCGCCTGACCGTGCTTTCCCATGCGTTACCCTTGCCTTGCCTTGCCGTGCATTGCCTAGCGTGCGTTGTCGTGCCTTAGCCTTGTTTCCCCTTGCCGTGCCGTTCCTTCCGTTACACTTGCCTTTCTTTGCTTTCCCTTGCCTTCCTTACCTTCCGTTACTCTTTGCTTGCCTTCTGTGCATTGCCAAGCCTTGCGTTGTCGTGCCTTAGCCTTGCCTCCCCTGACCGTGCTTTCCCATGCCGTTACCCTTCCTTGCCTTGCCGTGCATTGCCTAGCGTGCGTTGTCGTGCCTTAGACTTGTTTCCCCTTGCCGTGCCGTTCCTTCCGTTACCATTGCCTTTACTTGCTTTCCCTTGCCTTCCTTACCTTCCGTTACTCTTTGCTTGCCTTCCCTTCATTGCCTAGCCTTGCGTTGTCCTTCCTTAGCCTTATCTCGCCTGACCGTGCCTTCCTTTGCTTTAAGCTTTACTTGCATTGTCGTGCCTTGCCTAGCCTTGCGTTGTCGTGCATTAGCCTTGCCTAGCCTCACCGTGCCTTGCCTTGCGTTACCCTTTCCTTGCCTTGCCGTGCATTTCCTAGCCGTGTGTTGTCGTGCCTTAGCCTTGTTTCCCCTTGCCGTTGCGTGCCTTTTGTTACACTTGCCTTGCCTGGCTTTGCCTTGCCTTCCTTTCCTTCCGTTACTCTTTCCTTGCCTTGCCGTGCATTGCCTAGCCCTGCGTTGTCGTGCCTTAGCCTTGTTACCCCTTGCCGTGCCGTTCCTTCCGTTACCCTTGCCTTCCCTTGCTTTCCCTTGCCTTCCTTGTGTTCCGTTACTCTTTGCTTGCTTTCCGTGCATTGCCTAGCCTTGCGTTGTCATGCCTTAGGCTTGCCTCGCCTGACCGTGCTTTCCCATGCGTTACCCTTTCCTTGCCTTGCCGTGCATTCCCTAGCGTGCGTTGTCGTGCCTTAGCCTTGTTTCCCCTTGCCGTGCCGTTCCTTCCGTTACACTTGCCTTTCTTTGCTTTCCCTTGCCTTCCTTACCTTCCGTTACTCTTTGCTTGCCTTCCGTGCATTGCCTAGCCTTGCGTTGTCGTGCCTTAGCCTTATCTCGCCTGACCGTGCCTTCCTTTGCTTTAAGCTTTCCTTGCATTGTCGTGCATTGCCTAGCCTTGCGTTGTCGTGCATTAACCTTGCCTAGCCTCACCGTGCCTTGCCTTGCGTTACCCTTTCCTTGCCTTGCCGTGCATTGCCTAGCCGTGCGTTGTCGTGCCTTAGCCTTGATTCCCCTTGCCGTGGCGTGCCTTTTGTTACACTTGCCTTGCCTGGCTTTGCCTTGCCTTTCTTTCCTTCCGTTACTCTTTACTTGCCTTGCCGTGCATTGCCTAGCCTTGCATTGTCGTGCCTTATCCTTGCCTCACCTGACCGTGCCTTCCCCTGCGTTACCCTTTCCTTGCCTTGCCGTGCATTGCCTAGCCCTGCGTTGTCGTGCCTTAGCCTTCTTACCCCTTGCCGTGCCGTTCCTTCCCTTACCCTTGCCTTCCCTTGCTTTCCCTTGCCTTCCTTGCGTTCCGTTACTCTTTGCTTGCTTTCCGTGCATTGCCTAGCCTTGCGTTGTCATGCCTTAGCCTTGCCTCGCCTGACCGTGCTTTCCCATGCGTTACCCTTTCCTTGCCTTGCCGTGCATTGCCTAGCGTGCGTTGTCGTGCCTTAGCCTTGTTTCCCCTTGCCGTGCCGTTCCTTCCGTTACACTTGCCTTTCCTTGCTTTCCCTTGCCTTCCTTACCTTCCGTTACTCTTTGCTTGCCTTCCGTGCATTGCCTAGCCTTGCGTTGTCGTGCCTTAGCGTTGCCTCGCCTGACCGTGCTTTCAAATGCGTTACCCTTTCCTTGCCTTGCCGTTCATTGCCTAGCGTTCGGTGTCGTGCCTTAGACTTGTTTCCCATTGCCGTGCCGTTCCTTCCGTTACCCTGGCCTTTCCTTCCTTTTCCTTGCCTTGCTTACCTTCCGTTACTCTTTGCTTGCCTTCCCTGAATTGCCTAGCCTTGCGTTGTCGTGCCTTAGCCTTATCTCGCCTGACCGTGCCTTCCTTTGCTTTAAGCTTTCCTTGCATTGTCTTGCATTGCCTAGCCTTGCGTTGTCGTGCATTAACCTTGCCTAGCCTCACCGTGCCTTGCCTTGCGTTACCCTTTCCTTGCCTTGCCGTGCATTTCCTAGCCGTGTGTTGTCGTGCCTTAGCCTTGTTACCCCTTGCCGTGCCGTTCCTTCCGTTACCCTTGCCTTCCCTTGCTTTCCCTTTCCTTCCTTGCATTCCGTTACTCCCTGCTTGCTTTCCGTGCATTGCCTAGCCTTGCGTTGGCTTTCCTTAGCCTTGCCTCGCCTGACCGTGCTTTCCCATGCGTTACCCTTTCCTTGCCTTGCCGTGCATTGCCTAGCGTGCGTTGTCGTGCCTTAGCCTTGTTTCCCCTTGCCGTGCCGTTCCTTCCGTTACCCTTGCCTTCCCTTGCTTTCCCTTTCCTTCCTTGCATTCCGTTACTCCTTGCTTGCTTTCCGTGCATTGCCTATCCTTGCGTTCTCTTTCCTTAGCCTTGCCTCGCCTGACCGTGCTTTCCCATTCGTTACCCTTTCCTTGCCTTGCCATGCATTGCCTAGCGTGCGTTGTCGTGCCTTAGCCTTGTTTCCCCTTGCCGTGCCGTTCCTTCCGTTACACTTGCCTTTCTTTGCTTTCCCTTGCCTTCCTTACCTTCCGTTACTCTTGGCTTGCCTTCCGTGCATTGCCTAGCCTTGCGTTGTCGTGCCTTAGCCTTATCTCGCCTGACCGTGCCTTCCTTTGCTTTAAGCTTTACTTGCATTGTCGTGCATTGCCTAGCCTTGCGTTGTCGTGCATTAGCCTTGCCTAGCCTCACCGTGCCTTGCCTTGCGTTACCCTTTCCTTGCCTTGCCGTGCATTTCCTAGCCGTGTGTTGTCGTGCCTTAGCCTTGTTTCCCCTTGCCGTTGCGTGCCTTTTGTTACACTTGCCTTGCCTGGCTTTGCCTTGCCTTCCTTTCCTTCCGTTACTCTTTCCTTGCCTTGCCGTGCATTGCCTAGCGTGCGTTGTCGTGCCTTAGCCTTGTTTCCCCTTGCCGTGCCGTTCCTTCCGTTACACTTGCCTTCCCTTGCTTTCCCTTTCCTTCCTTGCATTCCGTTACTCCTTGCTTGCTTTCCGTGCATTGCCTAGCCTTGCGTTGGCTTTCCTTAGCCTTGCCTCGCCTGACCGTGCTTTCCCATGCGTTACCCTTGCCTTGCCTTGCCGTGCATTGCCTAGCGTGCGTTGTCGTGCCTTAGCCTTGTTTCCCCTTGCCGTGCCGTTCCTTCCGTTACACTTGCCTTTCTTTGCTTTCCCTTGCCTTCCTTACCTTCCGTTACTCTTTGCTTGCCTTCTGTGCATTGCCAAGCCTTGCGTTGTCGTGCCTTAGCCTTGCCTCCCCTGACCGTGCTTTCCCATGCGTTACCCTTCCTTGCCTTGCCGTGCATTGCCTAGCGTGCGTTGTCGTGCCTTAGACTTGTTTCCCCTTGCCGTGCCGTTCCTTCCGTTACCATTGCCTTTACTTGCTTTCCCTTGCCTTCCTTACCTTCCGTTACTCTTTGCTTGCCTTCCCTTCATTGCCTAGCCTTGCGTTGTCCTTCCTTAGCCTTATCTCGCCTGACCGTGCCTTCCTTTGCTTTAAGCTTTACTTGCATTGTCGTGCCTTGCCTAGCCTTGCGTTGTCGTGCATTAGCCTTGCCTAGCCTCACCGTGCCTTGCCTTGCGTTACCCTTTCCTTGCCTTGCCGTGCATTTCCTAGCCGTGTGTTGTCGTGCCTTAGCCTTGTTTCCCCTTGCCGTTGCGTGCCTTTTGTTACACTTGCCTTGCCTGGCTTTGCCTTGCCTTCCTTTCCTTCCGTTACTCTTTCCTTGCCTTGCCGTGCATTGCCTAGCCCTGCGTTGTCGTGCCTTAGCCTTGTTACCCCTTGCCGTGCCGTTCCTTCCGTTACCCTTGCCTTCCCTTGCTTTCCCTTGCCTTCCTTGTGTTCCGTTACTCTTTGCTTGCTTTCCGTGCATTGCCTAGCCTTGCGTTGTCATGCCTTAGGCTTGCCTCGCCTGACCGTGCTTTCCCATGCGTTACCCTTTCCTTGCCTTGCCGTGCATTCCCTAGCGTGCGTTGTCGTGCCTTAGCCTTGTTTCCCCTTGCCGTGCCGTTCCTTCCGTTACACTTGCCTTTCTTTGCTTTCCCTTGCCTTCCTTACCTTCCGTTACTCTTTGCTTGCCTTCCGTGCATTGCCTAGCCTTGCGTTGTCGTGCCTTAGCCTTATCTCGCCTGACCGTGCCTTCCTTTGCTTTAAGCTTTCCTTGCATTGTCGTGCATTGCCTAGCCTTGCGTTGTCGTGCATTAACCTTGCCTAGCCTCACCGTGCCTTGCCTTGCGTTACCCTTTCCTTGCCTTGCCGTGCATTGCCTAGCCGTGCGTTGTCGTGCCTTAGCCTTGATTCCCCTTGCCGTGGCGTGCCTTTTGTTACACTTGCCTTGCCTGGCTTTGCCTTGCCTTTCTTTCCTTCCGTTACTCTTTACTTGCCTTGCCGTGCATTGCCTAGCCTTGCATTGTCGTGCCTTATCCTTGCCTCACCTGACCGTGCCTTCCCCTGCGTTACCCTTTCCTTGCCTTGCCGTGCATTGCCTAGCCCTGCGTTGTCGTGCCTTAGCCTTCTTACCCCTTGCCGTGCCGTTCCTTCCCTTACCCTTGCCTTCCCTTGCTTTCCCTTGCCTTCCTTGCGTTCCGTTACTCTTTGCTTGCTTTCCGTGCATTGCCTAGCCTTGCGTTGTCATGCCTTAGCCTTGCCTCGCCTGACCGTGCTTTCCCATGCGTTACCCTTTCCTTGCCTTGCCGTGCATTGCCTAGCGTGCGTTGTCGTGCCTTAGCCTTGTTTCCCCTTGCCGTGCCGTTCCTTCCGTTACACTTGCCTTTCCTTGCTTTCCCTTGCCTTCCTTACCTTCCGTTACTCTTTGCTTGCCTTCCGTGCATTGCCTAGCCTTGCGTTGTCGTGCCTTAGCGTTGCCTCGCCTGACCGTGCTTTCAAATGCGTTACCCTTTCCTTGCCTTGCCGTTCATTGCCTAGCGTTCGGTGTCGTGCCTTAGACTTGTTTCCCATTGCCGTGCCGTTCCTTCCGTTACCCTGGCCTTTCCTTCCTTTTCCTTGCCTTGCTTACCTTCCGTTACTCTTTGCTTGCCTTCCCTGAATTGCCTAGCCTTGCGTTGTCGTGCCTTAGCCTTATCTCGCCTGACCGTGCCTTCCTTTGCTTTAAGCTTTCCTTGCATTGTCTTGCATTGCCTAGCCTTGCGTTGTCGTGCATTAACCTTGCCTAGCCTCACCGTGCCTTGACTTGCGTTACCCTTTCCTTGCCTTGCCGTGCATTTCCTAGCCGTGTGTTGTCGTGCCTTAGCCTTGTTACCCCTTGCCGTGCCGTTCCTTCCGTTACCCTTGCCTTCCCTTGCTTTCCCTTGCCTTCCTTGCGTTCCGTTACTCTTTGCTTGCTTTCCGTGCATTGCCTAGCCTTGCGTTGTCGTGCCTTAGCCTTATCTCGCCTGACCGTGCCTTCCTTTGCTTTAAGCTTTACTTGCATTGTCGTGCATTGCCTAGCCTTTCGTTGTCGTGCATTAGCCTTGCCTAGCCTCACCGTGCCTTACCTTCCGTTACTCTTTGCTTGCTTCCGTGCATTGCCTAGCCTTGCGTTGTTGTGCCTTAGCCTTGCCTCGCCTGAACGTGCTTTCCCATGCGTTACCCTTTCCTTGCCTTGCCGTGCATTGCCTAGCCTGCGTTGCCGTGCCTTAGCCTTCTTTCCCCTTGTCGTGCCGTTCCTTCCGTTACCCTGGCCTTTCCTTCCTTTCCCTTGCCTTCCTTGCGTTCCGTTACTCTTTGCTTGCTTTCCGTGAATTTCCTAGCCTTGCGTTGTCGTGCCTTAGCCTTATCTCGCCTGACCTTGCCTTCCTTTGCTTTAAGCTTTCCTTGCATTGTCGTGCATCGCCTAGCCATGCGTTTTCGTGCATTAGCCTTGCCTAGCCTCACCGTGCCTTTCCTTGCGTTACCGTTTGCTTGCCTTGCCGTGCATTGCCTAGCCGTGCCTTGTCGTGCCTTAGCCTTGTTTCCCCTTGCCGTGCCGTTCCTTCCGTTACACTTGCCTTTCTTTGCTTTCCCTTTCCTTCCTTACCTTCCGTTTCTCTTTGCTTGCCTTCCGTGCATTGCCTAGCCTTGGGTTGTCGTGCCTTAGCCTTGCCTCGCCTGACCGTGCTTTCCCATGCGTTACCCTTTCCTTGCCTTGCCGTGCATTGCCTAGCGTGCGTTGTCGTGCCTTAGCCTTGTTTCCCCTTGCCGTGCCGTTCCTTCCGTTACCATTGCCTTTCCTTGCTTTCCCTTGCCTTCCTTACCTTCCGTTACTCTTTGCTTGCCTTCCGTGCATTGCCTAGCCTTGCGTTGTCGTGCCTTAGCCTTGTCTCGCCTGACCGTGCCTTCCTTTGCTTTAAGCTTTCCTTGCATTGTCGTGCATTGCCTAGCCTTGCGTTGTCGTGCATTAACCTTGCCTAGCCTCACCGTGCCTTGCCTTGCGTTACCCTTTCCTTGCCTTGCCGTGCATTTCCTAGCCGTGTGTTGTCGTGCCTTAGCCTTGTTACCCCTTGCCGTGCCGTTCCTTCCGTTACCCTTGCCTTCCCTTGCTTTCCCTTTCCTTCCTTGCATTCCGTTACTCCTTGCTTGCTTTCCGTGCATTGCCTAGCCTTGCGTTGGCTTTCCTTAGCCTTACCTCGCAGGACCGTGCTTTCCCATGCGTTACCCTTTCCTTCCCTTGCCGTGCATTGCCTAGCGTGCGTTGTCGTGCCTTAGCCTTGTTTCCCCTTGCTGTGCCGTTCCTTCCGTTACCCTTGCCTTCCCTTGCTTTCCCTTTCCTTCCTTGCATTCCGTTACTCCTTGCTTGCTTTCCGTGCATTGCCTAGCCTTGCGTTGGCTTTCCTTAGCCTTGCCTCGCCTGACCGTGCTTTCCCTTGCGTTACCCTTTCCTTGCCTTTCCGTGCATTGCCTAGCCGTGCGTTGTCGTGCCTTAGCCTTGTTTCCCCTTGCCGTGCCGTTCCTTCCGTTACACTTGCCTTTCCTTCCTTTCCCTTGCCTTCCTTACCTTCCGTTACTCTTTGCTTGCCTTCCGTTTATTGCCTAGACTTGCGTTGTCGTGCCTTAGCGTTGCCTCGCCTGAACGTGCTTTCCCATGCGTTACCCTTTCCTTGCCTTGACGTTCATTGCCTAGCGTTCGGTGTCGTGCCTTAGACTTGTTTCCCCTTGCCGTGCCGTTCCTTCCGTTTCCCTGGCCTTTCCTTCCTTTTCCTTGCCTTGCTTACCTTCCGTTACTCTTTGCTTGCCTTCCCTGAATTGCCTAGCCTTCCGTTCTCGTGCCTTAGCCTTATCTCGCCTGACCGTGCCTTCCTTTGCTTTAAGCTTTCCTTGCATTTTCGTGCATTGCCTAGCCTTGCGTTGTCGTGCATTAGCCTTTCCTAGCCTCACCGTGCCTTGCCTTGCGTTACCCTTTCCTTGCCTTGCCGTGCATTGCCTAGCCGTGCGTTGTCGTGCCTTAGCCTTGTTTCCCCTTGCCGTGGCGTGCCTTTTGTTACACTTGCCTTTCCTGGCTTTGACTTGCCTTCCTTTCCTTCCGTTACTCTTTCCTTGCCTTGCCGTGCATTGCCTAGCCTTGCATTGTCGTGCCTTATCCTTGCCTCACCTGACCGTGCCTTCCCCTGCGTTACCCTTTCCTTGCCTTGCCATGCATTGCCTAGCCCTGCGTTGCCGTGCCTTAGACTTGTTACCCCTTACAGTGCCGTTCCTTCCGTTACCCTTGCCTTCCCTTGCTTTCCCTTGCCTTCCTTGCGTTCCGTTACTCTTTGCTTGCTTTCCGTGCATTGCCTAGCCTTGCGTTGTCATGCCTTAACCTTGCATCGCCTGACCGTGCTTTCCCATGCGTTACCCTTTCCTTGCCCTTCCGTGCATTGCCTAGCCGTGCGTTGTCGTGCCTTAGCCTTGTTTCCGCTTGCCGTGCCGTTCCTTCCGTTACACTTGCCTTTCCTTCCTTTCCCTTGCCTTCCTTACCTTCCGTTACTCTTTGCTTGCCTTCCGTGCATTGCCTAGCCTTGCGTTGTCGTGCCTTAGCGTTGCCTCGCCTGACCGTGCTTTCAAATGCGTTACCCTTTCCTTGCCTTGCCGTTCATTGCCTAGCGTTCGGTGTCGTGCCTTAGACTTGTTTCCCCTTGCCGTGCCGTTCCTTCCGTTACCCTGGCCTTTCCTTCCTTTTCCTTGCCTTGCTTACCTTCCGTTACTCTTTGCTTGCCTTCCGTGCATTGCCTAGCCTTGCGTTGTCGTGCCTTAGCCTTGTCTCGCCTGACCGTGCCTTCCTTTGCTTTAAGCTTTCCTTGCTTTGTCGTGCATTGCCTAGCCTTGCGTTGTCGTGCATTAGCCTTGCCTAGCCTCACCGTGCCTTGCCTTGCGTTACCCTTTCCTTGCCTTGCCGTGCATTGCCTAGCGTGCGTTGTCGTGCCTTAGCCTTGTTTCCCCTTGCCGTGCCGTTCCTTCCGTTACCCTTGCCTTCCCTTGCTTTCCCTTTCCTTCCTTGCATTCCGTTACTCCTTGCTTGCTTTCCGTGCATTGCCTAACCTTGCGTTGGCTTTCCTTAGCCTTGCCTCGGCTGACCGTGCTTTCCCATGCGTTACCCTTTCCTTGCCTTGCCGTGTATTGCCTAGCCCTGCGTTGTCGTGCCTTAGCATTCTTACCCCTTGCCGTGCCGTTCCTTCCGTTTCCCTTGCCTTCCCTTGCTTTCCCTTGCCTTCCTTGCGTTCCGTTACTCTTTGCTTGCTTTCCGTGCATTGCCTAGCCTTGCGTTGTCATGCCTTAGCCTTGCCTCGCCTGACCGTGCTTTCCCATGCGTTACCCTTTCCTTGCCTTGCCGTTCATTGCCTAGCGTGCGTTGTCGTGCCTTAGCCTTGTTGCCCCTTGCCGTGCCGTTCCTTCCGTTACACTTGCCTTTCCTTGCTTTCCCTTGCCTTCCTTACCTTCCGTTACTCTTTGCTTGCCTTCCCTGAATTGCCTAGCCTTGCGTTGTCGTGCCTTTGCCTTATCTCGCCTGACCTTGCCTTCCTTTGCTTTAAGCTTTCCTTGCATTGTCGTGCATTGCCTAGCCTTGCGTTTTCGTGCATTAGCCTTGTCTAGCCTCACCGTGCATTGACTTGCGTTACCCTTTGCTTGCCTTGCCGTGCATTGCCTAGCCGTGCGTTGTCGTGCCTTAGCCTTGTTTCCCCTTGCCGTGCAGTTCCTTCCGTTACACTTGCCTTTCTTTGCTTTCCCTTGCCTTCCTTAACTTCCGTTACTCTTTGCTTGCCTTCCGTGCATTGCCTAGCCTTGCGTTGTCGTGCCTTAGCCTTGCCTCGCCTGAACGTGCTTTCCCATGCGTTACCCTTTCCTTGCCTTGCCGTGCATTGCCCAGCCTGCGTTGCCGTGCCTTAGCCTTGTTTCCCCTTGCCGTGCAATTCCTTCCGTTACCCTTGCCTTTCCTTGCTTTTCCTTGCCTTGCTTACCTTCCGTTACTCTTTGCTTCCCTTCCCTGCATTGCCTAGCCTTGCGTTGTCGTGCCTTAGCCTTATCTCGCCTGACCGTGCCTTCCTTTGCTTTAAGCTTTCCTTGCATTGTCGTGCATTGCCTAGCCTTGCGTTGTCGTGCATTAGCCTTGCCTAGCCTCACCGTGCCTTGCCTTGCGTTACCCTTTCCTTGCCTTGCCGTGCATTGCCTAGCCGTGCGTTGTCGTGCCTTAGCCTTTTTTCCCCTTGCCGTGGCGTGCCTTTTGTTACACTTGCCTTTCCTGGCTTTGACTTGCCTTCCTTTCCTTCCGGTACTCTTTCCTTGCCTTGCCGTGCATTGCCTAGCCTTGCATTGTCGTGCCTTATCCTTGCCTCACCTGACCGTGCCTTCCCCTGCGTTACCCTTTCCTTGCCTTGCCGTGCATTGCCTAGCCCTGCGTTGTCGTGCCTTAGCCTTCTTACCCCTAGCCGTGCCGTTCCTTCCGTTACCCTTGCCTTCCCTTGCTTTCCCTTGCCTTCCTTGCGTTCCGTTACTCTTTGCTTGCTTTCCGTGCATTGCCTAGCCTTGCGTTGTCATGCCTTAGCCTTGCATCGCCTGACCGTGCTTTCCCATGCGTTACCCTTTCCTTGCCTTGCCGTGCATTGCCTAGCCGTGCGTTGTCGTGCCTTTGCCTTGTTTCCCCTTGCCGTGCCGTTCCTTCCGTTACACTTGCCTTTCCTTCCTTTCCCTTGCCTTCCTTACCTTCCGTTACTCTTTGCTTGCCTTCCGTGCATTGCCTAGCCTTGCGTTGTCGTGCCTTAGCCTTGCCTCGCCTGAACGTGCTTTCCCATGCGTTACCCTTTCCTTGCCTTGCCGTGCATTGCCTAGCCTGCGTTGCCGTGCCTTAGCCTTGTATCCCCTTGCCGTGCCGTTCCTTCCGTTACCCTGGCCTTTCCTTCCTTTTCCTTGCCTTGCTTACCTTCCGTTACTCTTTGCTTGCCTTCCGTGCATTGCCTAGCCTTGCGTTGTCGCGCCTTAGCGTTGCCTCGCCTGACCGTGCTTTCAAATGCGTTACCCTTTCCTTGCCTTGCCGTTCATTGCCTAGCGTTCGGTGTCGTGCATTAACCTTGCCTAGCCTCACCGTGCCTTGCCTTGCGTTACCCTTTCCTTGCCTTGCCGTGCATTTCCTAGCCGTGTGTTGTCGTGCCTTAGCCTTGTTACCCCTTGCCGTGCCGTTCCTTCCGTTACCCTTGCCTTCCCTTGCTTTCCCTTTCCTTCCTTGCATTCCGTTACTCCCTGCTTGCTTTCCGTGCATTGCCTAGCCTTGCGTTGGCTTTCCTTAGCCTTGCCTCGCCTGACCGTGCTTTCCCATGCGTTACCCTTTCCTTGCCTTGCCGTGCATTGCCTAGCGTGCGTTGTCGTGCCTTAGCCTTGTTTCCCCTTGCCGTGCCGTTCCTTCCGTTTCCCTTGCCTTCCCTTGCTTTCCCTTTCCTTCCTTGCATTCCGTTACTCCTTGCTTGCTTTCCGTGCATTGCCTATCCTTGCGTTGGCTTTCCTTAGCCTTGCCTCGCCTGACCGTGCTTTCCCATTCGTTACCCTTTCCTTGCCTTGCCATGCATTGCCTAGCGTGCGTTGTCGTGCCTTAGCCTTGTTTCCCCTTGCCGTGCCGTTCCTTCCGTTACACTTGCCTTTCTTTGCTTTCCCTTGCCTTCCTTACCTTCCGTTACTCTTGGCTTGCCTTCCGTGCATTGCCTAGTCTTGCGTTGTCGTGCCTTAGCCTTATCTCGCCTGACCGTGCCTTCCTTTGCTTTAAGCTTTACTTGCATTGTCGTGCATTGCCTAGCCTTGCGTTGTCGTGCATTAGCCTTGCCTAGCCTCACCGTGCCTTGCCTTGCGTTACCCTTTCCTTGCCTTGCCGTGCATTTCCTAGCCGTGTGTTGTCGTGCCTTAGCCTTGTTTCCCCTTGCCGTTGCGTGCCTTTTGTTACACTTGCCTTGCCTGGCTTTGCCTTGCCTTCCTTTCCTTCCGTTACTCTTTCCTTGCCTTGCCGTGCATTGCCTAGCGTGCGTTGTCGTGCCTTAGCCTTGTTTCCCCTTGCCGTGCCGTTCCTTCCGTTACACTTGCCTTCCCTTGCTTTCCCTTTCCTTCCTTGCATTCCGTTACTCCTTGCTTGCTTTCCGTGCATTGCCTAGCCTTGCGTTGGCTTTCCTTAGCCTTGCCTCGCCTGACCGTGCTTTCCCATGCGTTACCCTTGCCTTGCCTTGCCGTGCATTGCCTAGCGTGCGTTGTCGTGCCTTAGCCTTGTTTCCCCTTGCCGTGCCGTTCCTTCCGTTACACTTGCCTTTCTTTGCTTTCCCTTGCCTTCCTTACCTTCCGTTACTCTTTGCTTTCCTTCTGTGCATTGCCAAGCCTTGCGTTGTCGTGCCTTAGCCTTGCCTCCCCTGACCGTGCTTTCCCATGCGTTACCCTTCCTTGCCTTGCCGTGCATTGCCTAGCGTGCGTTGTCGTGCCTTAGACTTGTTTCCCCTTGCCGTGCCGTTCCTTCCGTTACCATTGCCTTTCCTTGCTTTCCCTTGCCTTCCTTACCTTCCGTTACTCTTTGCTTGCCTTCCCTTCATTGCCTAGCCTTGCGTTGTCCTTCCTTAGCCTTATCTCGCCTGACCGTGCCTTCCTTTGCTTTAAGCTTTACTTGCATTGTCGTGCCTTGCCTAGCCTTGCGTTGTCGTGCATTAGCCTTGCCTAGCCTCACCGTGCCTTGCCTTGCGTTACCCTTTCCTTGCCTTGCCGTGCATTTCCTATCCGTGTGTTGTCGTGCCTTAGCCTTGTTTCCCCTTGCCGTTGCGTGCCTTTTGTTACACTTGCCTTGCCTGGCTTTGCCTTGCCTTCCTTTCCTTCCGTTACTCTTTCCTTGCCTTGCCGTGCATTGCCTAGCCCTGCGTTGTCGTGCCTTAGCCTTGTTACCCCTTGCCGTGCCGTTCCTTCCGTTACCCTTGCCTTCCCTTGCTTTCCCTTGCCTTCCTTGTGTTCCGTTACTCTTTGCTTGCTTTCCGTGCATTGCCTAGCCTTGCGTTGTCATGCCTTAGGCTTGCCTCGCCTGACCGTGCTTTCCCATGCGTTACCCTTTCCTTGCCTTGCCGTGCATTGCCTAGCGTGCGTTGTCGTGCCTTAGCCTTGTTTCCCCTTGCCGTGCCGTTCCTTCCGTTACACTTGCCTTTCTTTGCTTTCCCTTGCCTTCCTTACCTTCCGTTACTCTTTGCTTGCCTTCCGTGCATTGCCTAGCCTTGCGTTGTCGTGCCTTAGCCTTATCTCGCCTGACCGTGCCTTCCTTTGCTTTAAGCTTTCCTTGCATTGTCGTGCATTGCCTAGCCTTGCGTTGTCGTGCATTAACCTTGCCTAGCCTCACCGTGCCTTGCCTTGCGTTACCCTTTCCTTGCCTTGCCGTGCATTGCCTAGCCGTGCGTTGTCGTGCCTTAGCCTTGATTCCCCTTGCCGTGGCGTGCCTTTTGTTACACTTGCCTTGCCTGGCTTTGCCTTGCCTTTCTTTCCTTCCGTTACTCTTTACTTGCCTTGCCGTGCATTGCGTAGCCTTGCATTGTCGTGCCTTATCCTTGCCTCACCTGACCGTGCCTTCCCCTGCGTTACCCTTTCCTTGCCTTGCCGTGCATTGCCTAGCCCTGCGTTGAAGTGCCTTAGCCTTCTTACCCCTTGCCGTGCCGTTCCTTCCGTTACCCTTGCCTTCCCTTGCTTTCCCTTGCCTTCCTTGCGTTCCGTTACTCTTTGCTTGCTTTCCGTGCATTGCCTAGCCTTGCGTTGTCATGCCTTAGCCTTGCCTCGCCTGACCGTGCTTTCCCATTCGTTACCCTTTCCTTGCCTTGCCATGCATTGCCTAGCGTGCGTTGTCGTGCCTTAGCCTTGTTTCCCCTTGCCGTGCCGTTCCTTCCGTTACACTTGCCTTTCTTTGCTTTCCCTTGCCTTCCTTACCTTCCGTTACTCTTGGCTTGCCTTCCGTGCATTGCCTAGTCTTGCGTTGTCGTGCCTTAGCCTTATCTCGCCTGACCGTGCCTTCCTTTGCTTTAAGCTTTACTTGCATTGTCGTGCATTGCCTAGCCTTGCGTTGTCGTGCATTAGCCTTGCCTAGCCTCACCGTGCCTTGCCTTGCGTTACCCTTTCCTTGCCTTGCCGTGCATTTCCTAGCCGTGTGTTGTCGTGCCTTAGCCTTGTTTCCCCTTGCCGTTGCGTGCCTTTTGTTACACTTGCCTTGCCTGGCTTTGCCTTGCCTTCCTTTCCTTCCGTTACTCTTTCCTTGCCTTGCCGTGCATTGCCTAGCGTGCGTTGTCGTGCCTTAGCCTTGTTTCCCCTTGCCGTGCCGTTCCTTCCGTTACACTTGCCTTCCCTTGCTTTCCCTTTCCTTCCTTGCATTCCGTTACTCCTTGCTTGCTTTCCGTGCATTGCCTAGCCTTGCGTTGGCTTTCCTTAGCCTTGCCTCGCCTGACCGTGCTTTCCCATGCGTTACCCTTGCCTTGCCTTGCCGTGCATTGCCTAGCGTGCGTTGTCGTGCCTTAGCCTTGTTTCCCCTTGCCGTGCCGTTCCTTCCGTTACACTTGCCTTTCTTTGCTTTCCCTTGCCTTCCTTACCTTCCGTTACTCTTTGCTTGCCTTCTGTGCATTGCCAAGCCTTGCGTTGTCGTGCCTTAGCCTTGCCTCCCCTGACCGTGCTTTCCCATGCGTTACCCTTCCTTGCCTTGCCGTGCATTGCCTAGCGTGCGTTGTCGTGCCTTAGACTTGTTTCCCCTTGCCGTGCCGTTCCTTCCGTTGCCATTGCCTTTCCTTGCTTTCCCTTGCCTTCCTTACCTTCCGTTACTCTTTGCTTGCCTTCCCTTCATTGCCTAGCCTTGCGTTGTCCTTCCTTAGCCTTATCTCGCCTGACCGTGCCTTCCTTTGCTTTAAGCTTTACTTGCATTGTCGTGCCTTGCCTAGCCTTGCGTTGTCGTGCATTAGCCTTGCCTAGCCTCACCGTGCCTTGCCTTGCGTTACCCTTTCCTTGCCTTGCCGTGCATTTCCTAGCCGTGTGTTGTCGTGCCTTAGCCTTGTTTCCCCTTGCCGTTGCGTGCCTTTTGTTACACTTGCCTTGCCTGGCTTTGCCTTGCCTTCCTTTCCTTCCGTTACTCTTTCCTTGCCTTGCCGTGCATTGCCTAGCCCTGCGTTGTCGTGCCTTAGCCTTGTTACCCCTTGCCGTGCCGTTCCTTCCGTTACCCTTGCCTTCCCTTGCTTTCCCTTGCCTTCCTTGTGTTCCGTTACTCTTTGCTTGCTTTCCGTGCATTGCCTAGCCTTGCGTTGTCATGCCTTAGGCTTGCCTCGCCTGACCGTGCTTTCCCATGCGTTACCCTTTCCTTGCCTTGCCGTGCATTGCCTAGCGTGCGTTGTCGTGCCTTAGCCTTGTTTCCCCTTGCCGTGCCGTTCCTTCCGTTACACTTGCCTTTCTTTGCTTTCCCTTGCCTTCCTTACCTTCCGTTACTCTTTGCTTGCCTTCCGTGCATTGCCTAGCCTTGCGTTGTCGTGCCTTAGCCTTATCTCGCCTGACCGTGCCTTCCTTTGCTTTAAGCTTTCCTTGCATTGTCGTGCATTGCCTAGCCTTGCGTTGTCGTGCATTAACCTTGCCTAGCCTCACCGTGCCTTGCCTTGCGTTACCCTTTCCTTGCCTTGCCGTGCATTGCCTAGCCGTGCGTTGTCGTGCCTTAGCCTTGATTCCCCTTGCCGTGGCGTGCCTTTTGTTACACTTGCCTTGCCTGGCTTTGCCTTGCCTTTCTTTCCTTCCGTTACTCTTTACTTGCCTTGCCGTGCATTGCCTAGCCTTGCATTGTCGTGCCTTATCCTTGCCTCACCTGACCGTGCCTTCCCCTGCGTTACCCTTTCCTTGCCTTGCCGTGCATTGCCTAGCCCTGCGTTGTCGTGCCTTAGCCTTCTTACCCCTTGCCGTGCCGTTCCTTCCCTTACCCTTGCCTTCCCTTGCTTTCCCTTGCCTTCCTTGCGTTCCGTTACTCTTTGCTTGCTTTCCGTGCATTGCCTAGCCTTGCGTTGTCATGCCTTAGCCTTGCCTCGCCTGACCGTGCTTTCCCATGCGTTACCCTTTCCTTGCCTTGCCGTGCATTGCCTAGCGTGCGTTGTCGTGCCTTAGCCTTGTTTCCCCTTGCCGTGCCGTTCCTTCCGTTACACTTGCCTTTCCTTGCTTTCCCTTGCCTTCCTTACCTTCCGTTACTCTTTGCTTGCCTTCCGTGCATTGCCTAGCCTTGCGTTGTCGTGCCTTAGCGTTGCCTCGCCTGACCGTGCTTTCAAATGCGTTACCCTTTCCTTGCCTTGCCGTTCATTGCCTAGCGTTCGGTGTCGTGCCTTAGACTTGTTTCCCATTGCCGTGCCGTTCCTTCCGTTACCCTGGCCTTTCCTTCCTTTTCCTTGCCTTGCTTACCTTCCGTTACTCTTTGCTTGCCTTCCCTGAATTGCCTAGCCTTGCGTTGTCGTGCCTTAGCCTTATCTCGCCTGACCGTGCCTTCCTTTGCTTTAAGCTTTCCTTGCATTGTCTTGCATTGCCTAGCCTTGCGTTGTCGTGCATTAACCTTGCCTAGCCTCACCGTGCCTTGCCTTGCGTTACCCTTTCCTTGCCTTGCCGTGCATTTCCTAGCCGTGTGTTGTCGTGCCTTAGCCTTGTTACCCCTTGCCGTGCCGTTCCTTCCGTTACCCTTGCCTTCCCTTGCTTTCCCTTGCCTTCCTTGCGTTCCGTTACTCTTTGCTTGCTTTCCGTGCATTGCCTAGCCTTGCGTTGTCGTGCCTTAGCCTTATCTCGCCTGACCGTGCCTTCCTTTGCTTTAAGCTTTACTTGCATTGTCGTGCATTGCCTAGCCTTTCGTTGTCGTGCATTAGCCTTGCCTAGCCTCACCGTGCCTTACCTTCCGTTACTCTTTGCTTGCTTCCGTGCATTGCCTAGCCTTGCGTTGTTGTGCCTTAGCCTTGCCTCGCCTGAACGTGCTTTCCCATGCGTTACCCTTTCCTTGCCTTGCCGTGCATTGCCTAGCCTGCGTTGCCGTGCCTTAGCCTTGTTTCCCCTTGCCGTGCCGTTCCTTCCGTTACCCTGGCCTTTCCTTCCTTTTCCTTGCCTTGCTTACCTTCCGTTACTCTTTACTTGCCTTCCCTGAATTTCCTAGCCTTGCGTTGTCGTGCCTTAGCCTTATCTCGCCTGACCTTGCCTTCCTTTGCTTTAAGCTTTCCTTGCATTGTCGTGCATCGCCTAGCCATGCGTTTTCGTGCATTAGCCTTGCCTAGGCTCACCGTGCCTTTCCTTGCGTTACCGTTTGCTTGCCTTGCCGTGCATTGCCTAGCCGTGCCTTGTCGTGCCTTAGCCTTGTTTCCCCTTGCCGTGCCGTTCCTTCCGTTACACTTGCCTTTCTTTGCTTTCCCTTTCCTTCCTTACCTTCCGTTTCTCTTTGCTTGCCTTCCGTGCATTGCCTAGCCTTGGGTTGTCGTGCCTTAGCCTTGCCTCGCCTGACCGTGCTTTCCCATGCGTTACCCTTTCCTTGCCTTGCCGTGCATTGCCTAGCGTGCGTTGTCGTGCCTTAGCCTTGTTTCCCCTTGCCGTGCCGTTCCTTCCGTTACCATTGCCTTTCCTTGCTTTCCCTTGCCTTCCTTACCTTCCGTTACTCTTTGCTTGCCTTCCGTGCATTGCCTAGCCTTGCGTTGTCGTGCCTTAGCCTTGTCTCGCCTGACCGTGCCTTCCTTTGCTTTAAGCTTTCCTTGCATTGTCGTGCATTGCCTAGCCTTGCGTTGTCGTGCATTAACCTTGCCTAGCCTCACCGTGCCTTGCCTTGCGTTACCCTTTCCTTGCCTTGCCGTGCATTTCCTAGCCGTGTGTTGTCGTGCCTTAGCCTTGTTACCCCTTGCCGTGCCGTTCCTTCCGTTACCCTTGCCTTCCCTTGCTTTCCCTTTCCTTCCTTGCATTCCGTTACTCCTTGCTTGCTTTCCGTGCATTGCCTAGCCTTGCGTTGGCTTTCCTTAGCCTTACCTCGCAGGACCGTGCTTTCCCATGCGTTACCCTTTCCTTCCCTTGCCGTGCATTGCCTAGCGTGCGTTGTCGTGCCTTAGCCTTGTTTCCCCTTCCCGTGCCGTTCCTTCCGTTACCCTTGCCTTCCCTTGCTTTCCCTTTCCTTCCTTGCATTCCGTTACTCCTTGCTTGCTTTCCGTGCATTGCCTAGCCTTGCGTTGTCATGCCTTAGGCTTGCCTCGCCTGACCGTGCTTTCCCTTGCGTTACCCTTTCCTTGCCTTGCCGTGCATTGCCTAGCCGTGCGTTGTCGTGCCTTAGCCTTGTTTCCCCTTGCCGTGCCGTTCCTTCCGTTACACTTGCCTTTCCTTCCTTTCCCTTGCCTTCCTTACCTTCCGTTACTCTTTGCTTGCCTTCCGTTTATTGCCTAGACTTGCGTTGTCGTGCCTTAGCGTTGCCTCGCCTGAACGTGCTTTCCCATGCGTTACCCTTTCCTTGCCTTGACGTTCATTGCCTAGCGTTCGGTGTCGTGCCTTAGACTTGTTTCCCCTTGCCGTGCCGTTCCTTCCGTTTCCCTGGCCTTTCCTTCCTTTTCCTTGCCTTGCTTACCTTCCGTTACTCTTTGCTTGCCTTCCCTGAATTGCCTAGCCTTCCGTTCTCGTGCCTTAGCCTTATCTCGCCTGACCGTGCCTTCCTTTGCTTTAAGCTTTCCTTGCATTTTCGTGCATTGCCTAGCCTTGCGTTGTCGTGCATTAGCCTTTCCTAGCCTCACCGTGCCTTGCCTTGCGTTACCCTTTCCTTGCCTTGCCGTGCATTGCCTAGCCGTGCGTTGTCGTGCCTTAGCCTTGTTTCCCCTTGCCGTGGCGTGCCTTTTGTTACACTTGCCTTTCCTGGCTTTGACTTGCCTTCCTTTCCTTCCGTTACTCTTTACTTGCCTTGCCGTGCATTGCCTAGCCTTGCATTGTCGTGCCTTATCCTTGCCTCACCTGACCGTGCCTTCCCCTGCGTTACCCTTTCCTTGCCTTGCCATGCATTGCCTAGCCCTGCGTTGCCGTGCCTTAGACTTGTTACCCCTTACAGTGCCGTTCCTTCCGTTACCCTTGCCTTCCCTTGCTTTCCCTTGCCTTCCTTGCGTTCCGTTACTCTTTGCTTGCTTTCCGTGCATTGCCTAGCCTTGCGTTGTCATGCCTTAACCTTGCATCGCCTGACCGTGCTTTCCCATGCGTTACCCTTTCCTTGCCCTTCCGTGCATTGCCTAGCCGTGCGTTGTCGTGCCTTAGCCTTGTTTCCGCTTGCCGAGCCGTTCCTTCCGTTACACTTGCCTTTCCTTCCTTTCCCTTGCCTTCCTTACCTTCCGTTACTCTTTGCTTGCCTTCCGTGCATTGCCTAGCCTTGCGTTGTCGTGCCTTAGCGTTGCCTCGCCTGACCGTGCTTTCAAATGCGTTACCCTTTCCTTGCCTTGCCGTTCATTGCCTAGCGTTCGGTGTCGTGCCTTAGACTTGTTTCCCCTTGCCGTGCCGTTCCTTCCGTTACCCTGGCCTTTCCTTCCTTTTCCTTGCCTTGCTTACCTTCCGTTACTCTTTGCTTGCCTTCCGTGCATTGCCTAGCCTTGCGTTGTCGTGCCTTAGCCTTGTCTCGCCTGACCGTGCCTTCCTTTGCTTTAAGCTTTCCTTGCTTTGTCGTGCATTGCCTAGCCTTGCGTTGTCGTGCATTAGCCTTGCCTAGCCTCACCGTGCCTTGCCTTGCGTTACCCTTTCCTTGCCTTGCCGTGCATTGCCTAGCGTGCGTTGTCGTGCCTTAGCCTTGTTTCCCCTTGCCGTGCCGTTCCTTCCGTTACCCTTGCCTTCCCTTGCTTTCCCTTTCCTTCCTTGCATTCCGTTACTCCTTGCTTGCTTTCCGTGCATTGCCTAACCTTGCGTTGGCTTTCCTTAGCCTTGCCTCGCCTGACCGTGCTTTCCCATGCGTTACCCTTTCCTTGCCTTGCCGTGCATTGCCTAGCCCTGCGTTGTCGTGCCTTAGCATTCTTACCCCTTGCCGTGCCGTTCCTTCCGTTTCCCTTGCCTTCCCTTGCTTTCCCTTGCCTTCCTTGCGTTCCGTTACTCTTTGCTTGCTTTCCGTGCATTGCCTAGCCTTGCGTTGTCATGCCTTAGCCTTGCCGCGCCTGACCGTGCTTTCCCATGCGTTACCCTTTCCTTGCCTTGCCGTTCATTGCCTAGCGTGCGTTGTCGTGCCTTAGCCTTGTTGCCCCTTGCCGTGCCGTTCCTTCCGTTACACTTGCCTTTCCTTGCTTTCCCTTGCCTTCCTTACCTTCCGTTACTCTTTGCTTGCCTTCCCTGCATTGCCTAGCCTTGCGTTGTCGTGCCTTTGCCTTATCTCGCCTGACCTTGCCTTCCTTTGCTTTAAGCTTTCCTTGCATTGCCGTGCATTGCCTAGCCTTGCGTTTTCGTGCATTAGCCTTGTCTAGCCTCACCGTGCATTGACTTGCGTTACCCTTTGCTTGCCTTGCCGTGCATTGCCTAGCCGTGCGTTGTCGTGCCTTAGCCTTGTTTCCCCTTGCCGTGCAGTTCCTTCCGTTACACTTGCCTTTCTTTGCTTTCCCTTGCCTTCCTTAACTTCCGTTACTCTTTGCTTGCCTTCCGTGCATTGCCTAGCCTTGCGTTGTCGTGCCTTAGCCTTGCCTCGCCTGAACGTGCTTTCCCATGCGTTACCCTTTCCTTGCCTTGCCGTGCATTGCCCAGCCTGCGTTGCCGTGCCTTAGCCTTGTTTCCCCTTGCCGTGCAATTCCTTCCGTTACCCTTGCCTTTCCTTGCTTTTCCTTGCCTTGCTTACCTTCCGTTACTCTTTGCTTCCCTTCCCTGCATTGCCTAGCCTTGCGTTGTCGTGCCTTAGCCTTATCTCGCCTGACCGTGCCTTCCTTTGCTTTAAGCTTTCCTTGCATTGTCGTGCATTGCCTAGCCTTGCGTTGTCGTGCATTAGCCTTGCCTAGCCTCACCGTGCCTTGCCTTGCGTTACCCTTTCCTTGCCTTGCCGTGCATTGCCTAGCCGTGCGTTGTCGTGCCTTAGCCTTTTTTCCCCTTGCCGTGGCGTGCCTTTTGTTACACTTGCCTTTCCTGGCTTTGACTTGCCTTCCTTTCCTTCCGGTACTCTTTCCTTGCCTTGCCGTGCATTGCCTAGCCTTGCATTGTCGTGCCTTATCCTTGCCTCACCTGACCGTGCCTTCCCCTGCGTTACCCTTTCCTTGCCTTGCCGTGCATTGCCTAGCCGTGCGTTGTCGTGCCTTAGCCTTGTTTCCCCTAGCCGTGCCGTTCCTTCCGTTACACTTGCCTTTCCTTCCTTTCCCTTGCCTTCCTTACCTTCCGTTACTCTTTGCTTGCCTTCCGTGCATTGCCTAGCCTTGCGTTGTTGTGCCTTAGCCTTGCCTCGCCTGAACGTGCTTTCCCATGCGTTACCCTTTCCTTGCCTTGCCGTGCATTGCCTAGCCTGCGTTGCCGTGCCTTAGCCTTGTTTCCCCTTGCCGTGCCGTTCCTTCCGTTACCCTGGCCTTTCCTTCCTTTTCCTTGCCTTGCTTACCTTCCGTTACTCTTTGCTTGCCTTCCGTGCATTGCCTAGCCTTGCGTTGTCGCGCCTTAGCGTTGCCTCGCCTGACCGTGCTTTCAAATGCGTTACCCTTTCCTTGCCTTGCCGTTCATTGCCTAGCGTTCGGTGTCGTGCCTTAGACTTGTTTCCCCTTGCCGTGCCGTTCCTTCCGTTACCCTGGCCTTTCCTTCCTTTTCCTTGCCTTGCTTACCTTCCGTTACTCTTTGCTTGCCTTCCCTGAATTGCCTAGCCTTGCGTTGTCGTGCCTTAGCCTTATCTCGCCTGACCGTGCCTTCCTTTGCTTTAAACTTTCCTTGCATTGTCTTGCATTGCCTAGCCTTGCGTTGTCGTGCATTAACCTTGCCTAGCCTCACCGTGCCTTGCCTTGCGTTACCCTTTCCTTGCCTTGCCGTGCATTTCCTAGCCGTGTGTTGTCGTGCCTTAGCCTTGTTACCCCTTGCCGTGCCGTTCCTTCCGTTACCCTTGCCTTCCCTTGCTTTCCCTTTCCTTCCTTGCATTCCGTTACTCCCTGCTTGCTTTCCGTGCATTGCCTAGCCTTGCGTTGGCTTTCCTTAGCCTTGCCTCGCCTGACCGTGCTTTCCCATGCGTTACCCTTTCCTTGCCTTGCCGTGCATTGCCTAGCGTGCGTTGTCGTGCCTTAGCCTTGTTTCCCCTTGCCGTGCCGTTCCTTCCGTTTCCCTTGCCTTCCCTTGCTTTCCCTTTCCTTCCTTGCATTCCGTTACTCCTTGCTTGCTTTCCGTGCATTGCCTATCCTTGCGTTGGCTTTCCTTAGCCTTGCCTCGCCTGACCGTGCTTTCCCATTCGTTACCCTTTCCTTGCCTTGCCATGCATTGCCTAGCGTGCGTTGTCGTGCCTTAGCCTTGTTTCCCCTTGCCGTGCCGTTCCTTCCGTTACACTTGCCTTTCTTTGCTTTCCCTTGCCTTCCTTACCTTCCGTTACTCTTGGCTTGCCTTCCGTGCATTGCCTAGTCTTGCGTTGTCGTGCCTTAGCCTTATCTCGCCTGACCGTGCCTTCCTTTGCTTTAAGCTTTACTTGCATTGTCGTGCATTACCTAGCCTTGCGTTGTCGTGCATTAGCCTTGCCTAGCCTCACCGTGCCTTGCCTTGCGTTACCCTTTCCTTGCCTTGCCGTGCATTGCCTAGCCGTGTGTTGTCGTGCCTTAGCCTTGTTTCCCCTTGCCGTTGCGTGCCTTTTGTTACACTTGCCTTGCCTGGCTTTGCCTTGCCTTCCTTTCCTTCCGTTACCCTTTCCTTGCCTTGCCGTGCATTGCCTAGCCGTGCGTTGTCGTGCCTTAGCCTTGTTTCCCCTTGCCGTGCCGTTCCTTCCGTTACACTTGCCTTCCCTTGCTTTCCCTTTCCTTCCTTGCATTCCGTTACTCCTTGCTTGCTTTCCGTGCATTGCCTAGCCTTGCGTTGGCTTTCCTTAGCCTTGCCTCGCCTGACCGTGCTTTCCCATGCGTTACCCTTGCCTTGCCTTGCCGTGCATTGCCTAGCGTGCGTTGTCGTGCCTTAGCCTTGTTTCCCCTTGCCGTGCCGTTCCTTCCGTTACACTTGCCTTTCTTTGCTTTCCCTTGCCTTCCTTACCTTCCGTTACTCTTTGCTTGCCTTCTGTGCATTGCCAAGCCTTGCGTTGTCGTGCCTTAGCCTTGCCTCCCCTGACCGTGCTTTCCCATGCGTTACCCTTCCTTGCCTTGCCGTGCATTGCCTAGCGTGCGTTGTCGTGCCTTAGACTTGTTTCCCCTTGCCGTGCCGTTCCTTCCGTTACCATTGCCTTTCCTTGCTTTCCCTTGCCTTCCTTACCTTCCGTTACTCTTTGCTTGCCTTCCCTTCATTGCCTAGCCTTGCGTTGTCCTTCCTTAGCCTTATCTCGCCTGACCGTGCCTTCCTTTGCTTTAAGCTTTACTTGCATTGTCGTGCCTTGCCTAGCCTTGCGTTGTCGTGCATTAGCCTTGCCTAGCCTCACCGTGCCTTGCCTTGCGTTACCCTTTCCTTGCCTTGCCGTGCATTTCCTAGCCGTGTGTTGTCGTGCCTTAGCCTTGTTTCCCCTTGCCGTTGCGTGCCTTTTGTTACACTTGCCTTGCCTGGCTTTGCCTTGCCTTCCTTTCCTTCCGTTACTCTTTCCTTGCCTTGCCGTGCATTGCCTAGCCCTGCGTTGTCGTGCCTTAGCCTTGTTACCCCTTGCCGTGCCGTTCCTTCCGTTACCCTTGCCTTCCCTTGCTTTCCCTTGCCTTCCTTGTGTTCCGTTACTCTTTGCTTGCTTTCCGTGCATTGCCTAGCCTTGCGTTGTCATGCCTTAGGCTTGCCTCGCCTGACCGTGCTTTCCCATGCGTTACCCTTTCCTTGCCTTGCCGTGCATTGCCTAGCGTGCGTTGTCGTGCCTTAGCCTTGTTTCCCCTTGCCGTGCCGTTCCTTCCGTTACACTTGCCTTTCTTTGCTTTCCCTTGCCTTCCTTACCTTCCGTTACTCTTTGCTTGCCTTCCGTGCATTGCCTAGCCTTGCGTTGTCGTGCCTTAGCCTTATCTCGCCTGACCGTGCCTTCCTTTGCTTTAAGCTTTCCTTGCATTGTCGTGCATTGCCTAGCCTTGCGTTGTCGTGCATTAACCTTGCCTAGCCTCACCGTGCCTTGCCTTGCGTTACCCTTTCCTTGCCTTGCCGTGCATTGCCTAGCCGTGCGTTGTCGTGCCTTAGCCTTGATTCCCCTTGCCGTGGCGTGCCTTTTGTTACACTTGCCTTGCCTGGCTTTGCCTTGCCTTTCTTTCCTTCCGTTACTCTTTACTTGCCTTGCCGTGCATTGCCTAGCCTTGCATTGTCGTGCCTTATCCTTGCCTCACCTGACCGTGCCTTCCCCTGCGTTACCCTTTCCTTGCCTTGCCGTGCATTGCCTAGCCCTGCGTTGAAGTACCTTAGCCTTCTTACCCCTTGCCGTGCCGTTCCTTCCCTTACCCTTGCCTTCCCTTGCTTTCCCTTGCCTTCCTTGCGTTCCGTTACTCTTTGCTTGCTTTCCGTGCATTGCCTAGCCTTGCGTTGTCATGCCTTAGCCTTGCCTCGCCTGACCGTGCTTTCCCATTCGTTACCCTTTCCTTGCCTTGCCATGCATTGCCTAGCGTGCGTTGTCGTGCCTTAGCCTTGTTTCCCCTTGCCGTGCCGTTCCTTCCGTTACACTTGCCTTTCTTTGCTTTCCCTTGCCTTCCTTACCTTCCGTTACTCTTGGCTTGCCTTCCGTGCATTGCCTAGTCTTGCGTTGTCGTGCCTTAGCCTTATCTCGCCTGACCGTGCCTTCCTTTGCTTTAAGCTTTACTTGCATTGTCGTGCATTGCCTAGCCTTGCGTTGTCGTGCATTAGCCTTGCCTAGCCTCACCGTGCCTTGCCTTGCGTTACCCTTTCCTTGCCTTGCCGTGCATTTCCTAGCCGTGTGTTGTCGTGCCTTAGCCTTGTTTCCCCTTGCCGTTGCGTGCCTTTTGTTACACTTGCCTTGCCTGGCTTTGCCTTGCCTTCCTTTCCTTCCGTTACTCTTTCCTTGCCTTGCCGTGCATTGCCTAGCGTGCGTTGTCGTGCCTTAGCCTTGTTTCCCCTTGCCGTGCCGTTCCTTCCGTTACACTTGCCTTCCCTTGCTTTCCCTTTCCTTCCTTGCATTCCGTTACTCCTTGCTTGCTTTCCGTGCATTGCCTAGCCTTGCGTTGGCTTTCCTTAGCCTTGCCTCGCCTGACCGTGCTTTCCCATGCGTTACCCTTGCCTTGCCTTGCCGTGCATTGCCTAGCGTGCGTTGTCGTGCCTTAGCCTTGTTTCCCCTTGCCGTGCCGTTCCTTCCGTTACACTTGCCTTTCTTTGCTTTCCCTTGCCTTCCTTACCTTCCGTTACTCTTTGCTTGCCTTCTGTGCATTGCCAAGCCTTGCGTTGTCGTGCCTTAGCCTTGCCTCCCCTGACCGTGCTTTCCCATGCGTTACCCTTCCTTGCCTTGCCGTGCATTGCCTAGCGTGCGTTGTCGTGCCTTAGACTTGTTTCCCCTTGCCGTGCCGTTCCTTCCGTTACCATTGCCTTTCCTTGCTTTCCCTTGCCTTCCTTACCTTCCGTTACTCTTTGCTTGCCTTCCCTTCATTGCCTAGCCTTGCGTTGTCGTTCCTTAGCCTTATCTCGCCTGACCGTGCCTTCCTTTGCTTTAAGCTTTACTTGCATTGTCGTGCATTGCCTAGCCTTGCGTTGTCGTGCATTAGCCTTGCCTAGCCTCACCGTGCCTTGCCTTGCGTTACCCTTTCCTTGCCTTGCCGTGCATTGCCTAGCCGTGTGTTGTCGTGCCTTAGCCTTGTTTCCCCTTGCCGTGCCGTTCCTTCCGTTACACTTGCCTTTCCTTGCTTTGCCTTGCCTTCCTTTCCTTCCGTTACTCTTTCCTTGCCTTCCGTGCATTGCCTAGCCCTGCGTTGTCGTGCCTTAGCCTTGTTACCCCTTGCCGTGCCGTTCCTTCCGTTAGCCTTG